>NC_043995.1:16402500-16702500 GCF_902150065.1 Myripristis murdjan
AAATGGGTCATTTTGGCTGATCGTGACATCTTCAAGGGTCTAGTTAAATGATTGCTCTCCGGTTTATGGTTAAGTTTAAGGTGACCAGATTTTTTTTTTTTTTTTTTTTTTTTTTTTTAACAAATTGGAAGATTGAAATGACATAATCATTCTGATAAAAACTACGTTGCTTGACGTCCATTGATTCAAATGCAGGATAAGTTCTCCTTCATACCTGCTTATTTTTATTTGGCATCTCACGTTCTGGAGCCTGTCCCAGCATGCATATTTTGTGGAAGGCTAGTAAACACCCTTGAAGGGTTGCTAGTCCATCACAAGGTTAACACACAGACACCCACACACACATTCAAACCTATGGGCAAATCTTAAGTTCACCTGACCTGAACATCTTTCCAGCCTGGCACAGCCATACTGTGATTTCATTTCGGCAGTTCACTTCTCAAAACAGAGTCTGGGCACTGTTGGGTTCACGCTGTTTGGAAAAAAAGGGGTGGCAGCAACAAGTTTACAAAAATATGTAGCAGATTTCATCAACCACCTATCTTTAGCTACCCCATTCAATTACACAAACCAACCACAGACGTGGTTGGTTTGCAGACCCTGGAGAAGACTTAGAGTCGATACACGTTGGTCTGCTCAGTTGCAAAGAATAAATAATAATTTTGCTGCATTTGAAGACAGAGTGTCTTAGTTTTTTCCATGGTTGTCTGCATCACTTAAAGATTAATGTTAAGCAAGACCTCCACGATTTTGTTTTCAACCACAGAAAATAGTATGACAATGCTGAGGCCAAACAAACAGCAGCACTGATGATTAAGTGAGCAATCTATGTTGATGTCCTGTTATTTCTGTTTTCCAGTTCAGTGTACTGTAACTTCTTGTTGTCATCATCACCTGTGCTGATGGCCGGGTGCTGATTGGTCTGGCCATTTTCTGGCTTTCAGAAATGCTTCGGTTGGATTGTGTCCAGATGGTTTTGCGAGTCAAAAGAAATGAACCTGTGAGATAAGCTGGCTATGCCAATTTAATGTGTTTGGGCCATGGGATGAATCTGGAGCAGCTGGAGAAAACCCAAACAAACATGAGGTGAAAATGCAAAAAAATAAAAAATAAAAAATAAAATAAAAAACCAACAAACCCTTCTTGTTGTGAAGCCACTACCCACCAAGCCACTGCGCCACCTACGACAAAAATTCTCAAGGTAAGAATTGCTGATAATACTGACACTGTTGGTAAATGAGGAAATTTACGGGCAGATGTGGGGATGACTGGTCATGCTGGATAAGATTATAATTATTACTGCATTCATGCCATGTGTAGGGGATGGAAAGTGTGACTTGACTTGAGTGTTCACATGTATATTCGAATCATTGCAGAGCAGCTAACACACATTTACAGGCTCATAACCATTGTGATTAGTGTTAGATTAGGTCTAGGACATGGAAAATTTAGGCATGTAGTATAGAGATTTGTGGTTTGGGGAAAGAAATCTAATCATTGGAAGGCCCACCTAGAAGATAGAAGTAAAATTTTGTGTGTGTGTGTGTGTGTGTGTGTGTGTGTGTGTGTGTGTGTGTGTGTGTGTGTGTGTATTTTTGAGGAAGGCAGAACATAAATAATAGAAGACTAAGCTTTTGTTATTAAAGTGGCATTTTACTGCTTAATGGCTTTTGTTGAAGGCTCCTTTTGGATCCATTCAATATTGTTTCTGTCCATGCCTTGTTTCTGCCCCAATTTTTAGCTCGCCTGGATTTAGCTCAGTTTCATCCTCTAATCCTTCTGTTTTGTTAGTGACACTGGGAGAACAGCCTGGGCTGTGTGGCTCAGCCCCGCCTGTCAAAGCCTATAACATCTCTCACCAGGATCAGGTTATTGCCTCAGCTCTGTGTATCTTTATATTGAAGTGCCTGTGATAGGAGGCTCTGGTAGGCTGTGTGTGTCTGTGTGTCTTTGTGTGTGTGTGTGTGTGTGTGTGTGTGTGTGTGTGTGTGTGTGTGTGTGTGTGTGTGTGTGTGTGTGTGTGTGTGTGTGTGTGTGTTGTACGTGGGTGAGAAATGGCAATGAATAAGTGAATGGGACACACAAGACTGGGTACAACAATTGTCTTCTCTGACCTCAAATTTCAATATTGTCCCCCATCTCTCCACCCTCCCTCTGTTCCCTCCTTTTCCCTCCATTCGTCCATCACTGTAGTGAGGTGATAGATGGGGCGGCGGAGACGTTGAGCGTTAAAGTTTGTGGGCCGTGGACGGACAGCTCGGCATGAATATCAGTAGAGTAGAGTAAGCGCTGGGAATTGGATGAGAAGGAGAGGGAGGCGTCAGCACTTTCCCTCCCATGCATTTTCACTCAGCTGGATTGAGACTTATTATCTGACCCTGCTCCTCTTCTCTCCGTGACCTAATAATATTGTTTCAGTGATCCCGCCCAGCCTCTGACCTCATGACATCACACGGGAATCTATTAGAATAAGAGTTTCACTTCCTCAAAGTGGCCTCTCACTTGAACACTTTTTAGGTATTTCCTGGGCTGAGTGTGATCTGTGGACCAGCAGCCACTCGGTGATATACGGGAATCAATATCACTGTGATGGAATTAGTATTACACCATCATCAGTTACAGCCCTCTCCCTAATGTTATTTGCTTATTAGTCTGATGAAGTGTTTTCCTAGTATAGATCCTCTCTCACTGGCTTAGCTGCTCTGACTTGTGTGTTACCATAGTAATCCTCTTGCTCTACCTAGATTCAGGTCTGCATAAAAACCTTATCCACAGGCTCTGTAGAGGAGCAAAGGGCAAATCCATGTCCTTCTCTCTGATTGGTCAACAACGTGGTGTTTGTTATTTACAGCTCTGCACAGGAAATCAGAGTCACAATATCATTGAATTAATATGGCTATGTAGGAGCTTGTTAGGCAGTTGAGGTAAATGGAGCAGATTTGGGGAATAATCCTTCCCCAATCTGGACACCACAGCTGGTTGTCTCAACCCCTCTACGTCCTAACACACACAAACACAGATACACACACACGCATGTAGCTGCCAACATGCACACAGAAGCAGGAATTGGAATAGTGGGGGGACAACAAAGAGAGAATCACGGCGGGAGTGTTGCTGTTTAATTGGGTTTGTCCAAATCCCTCTTAACCCTGATACATGTCCTTTCACATGCATCACTTGGTCTGTGGGTCACCCCAACCACGGCAAACCACCCTGAGAATTACTTCTCACAAACTTGCTGCTGCCAGGATGAGGTTCACATCCTCACTCAGACTCCATCACGACAACACACTTTTGAGGGGAGTGTTGCTGACGGGGGATTAAGCAACTATCTACGCTGTCAGACTTATGAAAGTCCTCTTATCTCTGTTTGCTATTGTCATTTTAGTGATGTTGCTCCTCATTTCTGGTGTTGCGTGCTGTCAGTCTGTGCCCGCCCATTACAGCTCCTTCTCCAGTGGTCAACTGAGAGAGCCAGATTGGCCAGGGAAAAAAAAAAAAAACATGTTGACCTTGTCTACAGATTTAGAACACAGAAGCATCACTGATATGGCAGCTGTACTGTGGCAGGCAACAGAAGTCAGAGCACCAATCAGATCATCAGGTCGGATGGCTGTAGTTAATGCCTGGGCTCAGAGTGTGGATGTAATACTCTCAAGCTGAGTGCACAAAGACAATTCAGAGGGCCTTTGTCAAAGCCCCTAGAATCCTAGAAGGGTTACTGAGGCCCGATTTCATTAAATAAGTCTCCTCCTAAGAAGTGTGGGTACTGAAGGAGTTAAATCCTCTTTTTGGTGTGGATCACATATTGGACATTGAGCATCTCTGTGTCTCTTTAGGCTGTATGCTACTAACCCCAAGCTGTCATTTGCATTTCATAATTAAACTTTTTTTTTTTTTTTTTTGACAAGTGGCACACTCTAAGCTGCCGCATCACTGACAGCAGTCCAACTGATTCAATGCTCCCACGCCTTCCTCTTAAAACACACACACACACACACACACACACACACACACACACACACATACACACACATAGTCACACATGCACAGGAACTCATGCACAATCTAAGTACATCTCGCCATGCTTCACTTTTTTTGTTGCAGTCTCCTGCACATGGTCCTGTCTTTCCCACTTCCTCATATTGTGTTGCTGTTTCACTGCAGTGCTTATTGCTTTCTTTGATTAATCTTCTTCCTTGGTTTCCCTGCTGCACCGGTCTGAGTCAGTAGACTTCCTGTTGGTTTTCAAAACAACTCTTCATGTCAGCCTTCCTTAGGCCCCCCTCGGCCTTCCCATCTCCCCCCTCTTCACCCCACTCCTCCCTCGTCTTCTATTCATCATTCCACAGCCCATTTTACAGTATCTTTCTGTCTCCTTCCTCCATTCCTTTCTCTCGCTCCATTACCTTGCTCGTTCTTGTCCCCTTCATCTCCGCCTCTGCCTGTCCAGCCTCTGACATGAATTCTTTTCACCCTCCCACTGTATTTTCCTCCTCTTCCCTGCATTTCCACTCTCACCATTCATCTCCAAGTCCTCTGTCCATCTCTCCTCATGCTCCCTCCCCTCTCTCCATCTCTCTGTCAGGCCCAGCTCTCTCCCCTTGTCTGGCAGTGGAGCAGCTCCACTGTTGGCCATGTTGCTGACACTGCTGTTTGTGTGAACTGAGTGCTGAGCTTCACAGCCCCCTCGCCTCCCATTGCCTCCCCCCATTCTGTTCCTCCTCCTCCTCCTCCTCCTCCCTGCTTTCTCTCTGCCTCCCACCTCCATGCGCCTCCAGACGGGGGAATTAACCTTCCAGCCCTGGGCTGCTGGGCTTAATGGCTGTCTGTGGGGCCAGCTCCAACTGCACAGCCCAGCTGCTAACATCTGGGCCACCCACCCACCCACACACACACAAACAAAGACATTCACACAATAGATACTGGACTTTGGCACACATAGACGATGCACGACACAAGGTTACATTCTTTGAATCCTGGCACTATAACGGTGTATGTCATTACCCTCAATCTTTATTGCCTGCGGTATTATGTGTGGGAGCTGATTAGCACTATTCTCGTAGACAGTATGTGTACTGGTCTATCATTACTGCATGGCTGAATCTGTGGTAGAGGAACAGACACAATCAGTATAGTCACTAAAGTACTTATATTGTACAAATAGCTTCTACTGAGTCAACACAGAGTTCCAGCACAGTGTGGGCTGTGTGAAGATCAAATGAAAAATACATGTATGAGGAAAATAAACATGACCTTTGATTTTTTTTTTGCCAGAAAACCTTCCAATATGTTTCACTGAGCAAATGCTGTATTCTCCAGCCACCATTCAGTTGGAAGTATATAATTGACAAAAGGGTTTAAAAAAAAAAAAAAAAAAAAAGCAATATTCAGCAAGAAATCAACTATTCCTCTTTTGAAAGTGAATTCTTTGGCCGGTCTCCGTCTCCATCTCTGCACTGGAGCAGATCACCCCAGGAGTATTCAGTATAGGAAATATAGTTATGTGGATACTCTCGCTTCCATTTATTATGTATGAGCATAAATGTTACAGACTAGCAGCTGTGAAGACATCCATGTTGCATCTGTATTTTTGAGGGCTGCACTGCTCCTTCCAAGTCAGCGCGGTGCAATACAAAATAATGGGATCCCTTCATACTCAACAGAGATAAGCCACACACATTGCTCTGCTCTTTCTGGTCCAGGAAAATCCTGCCAGTCTTTCTAGTTATAATTGAATTATACTACAACACAAGATGTGAGCGTCAAAAAGATGGTGGTGGTGGTGGGTTGGGGGATAGGTTTCCCCGTTTTGGGTTTCTATGTAAAACAGAAAGTTTACAGTGGGAGTCTATTAGGTATATTGAGTCAGTTTCCTTATACCCTGTCTTTTCCTGGACATGTGCATGTTAAGGGCCCAATAATCAAGTTTCTACGCCACAAATCTATGCCTGTGTTAATCCACTTTATCTTAGTCCTTTATCCCCCAGTTATGGAAACTGGCTTTCTTGTTTGCATGGGATGTTTGAGAAATCAGGTGCATTGCATGTAAATTCAGTAACTGAGTCCCAAATCTTGGGGGTCTCACTCAGAAAGGAGGTGGGGTGGGAGGAGTTGTGTTTGTCTGTCAAGAAACTCAATTTGATGACTTCTGAAGGAAAGAAAAGAGACCATATAGTCACAACAACAATGGTGTTTAGTTGTGCCACTCATTCCTGGGTATATTATTTTTTGTTCTAGGCTGTGTCCTAAACTGACACAGCCTAGAACACAGTAATGGCCTGGTATGGCTCCCAAAGGTCATAAATGCTAATAGCCCCAAATCTCAAAAGCAACATTTTTTATATATAATTTTGCCAGACTGGGACAGCTGGTTCTGTCTGGTTGTTGAACTATGACTGGCCAGCTTTAGAGCTGGTCTGTAGCCTTCCACCTTTCCCTTGCCTCCCATGCATTTCTGAAGACAGCATTTTCTGGTTAATATTCCACCAACTGCAGTATTCTTCTTCTTCTTCTTCTTCTTCTTCTTCTTCTTCTTCTTCTTCTTCTTCTTCTTCTTCTTCTCCTTCTTCTTCGTCTTCTTCTTCTTCTTCTTTTATGATTATCTTCTTTATTTATGTGGGTAAAATAATGTTTATTCATTTCATTGTGTGCATATTAAAAAAAGAAAAGAAAAGAAAAGATAACAAAGATTCCGCTAATTCTGTTTTCATGTAAGGAGAATCCTATGTAATGTAGTTTTGTGAACAAGTATGACCACTATGTTCATTTAGTGTTAAAAGCGATGAAATGCATGATGGCAGCTTATTAAAAGACTGTACCTTTAAATGAATACAAAGCAATGTTTCTCTCTATAGAGAAGTAAAGGCACGTCAAGGCCTTCCAACCTTGCAATTCAAAACACAATGAGTCCCACTTACATAGTGTCACACACAAGGCAGGACTGAAGAATAATTTCAAAGCTTTTATAGAAATCGATGGACAGTGCACAGACATGATTAGGCGAAGGGTGATTCACAGGAGTCAGCCCAACAGGCGATGGTACCAAATGAGCAGGCAAAGACAAAAGTCAAACTTACAGAAACTGAGTTGGGGTAACAAATGATCAGAGCGTGTGCAAACTTGCAGGAAGTATCTAAAAACTGGCAAGGATGGGCAAACCAGTCACAGCTGATAAGCCCACATCATTTTGCAGTTTATCTGTTTTATTTCTGGTAATGGGGCATTTGCTACCAACAATCTTGACTCACAAGAAAATCAGAGGAAGGGGAGGCGCTCACTCCAACTAAGGGTGTGGCAAAAGACAGACAAATCGATAAACGAATGGGATCTCTTGTGTATTCTGCACAGCAAGAGAAAGCCCCACCAGTTATGGCAGATTAAGACTTCCTTCCCACCAAACCACAAGTGTGGAGCTTAATCTGCAACAGTATATACATTCTCTCACAAATTTGGGTATTATCTGATAGCATGACATGGGACAACTAAAGCTTTGATTTCTCCTTCTAATAGGGGGTATCCCTCATCTCTTTTGGGGGCTGCTGACTTTTGCCGCTGTTTTAAAACTACAGCGATTTCACAGAATCTTTCAGGTTGTCCTGACACTGGTGATTCCTATCATTTATCTCTGCTGTTTATCTCCTGTTCAGGTGACCCCCCACCATCCAACCACCAACATCCACCCCTCTCTCTTGACCTCTCCCATCTTCATTCTTTCTCACTGCCTCACTCTCTCTCTCTCTCCCTCTATCTGTTTTTCTTAGAATGAGGAGTGAGAGAAGGGGGAGTCCCACTGGCATTCCTTAACATCTCCGTAGCTCACTTGTGTTCAGAGAGCCATCTGTAGATCAGGAAGACAAAAAGACGCTCCTGAGCCTTGGCGTCACTCAACAGGTACGCACAGCTCTCTTTCTCTCATGCAAATCTGCACACCTATTCAAAGATTCGTGGCTTTTTAGAAAGATGTGCACTCCTCTCTATGTGTCTGTCTCTCTCTCTCTCCCTCTTCTCTCTCCCTCTTTGTCTCTCTCTCTCTCTCTCTCTGTCTGTGTGTGTGTGCAACCTTGGCAGACAGATGAGCAGGAGTTTGTGGAGGTTGAAAGACAGCTCCTTGCTGTCTCTCAACTTTCTCCTGGGGAGAGTGCGTGTGTGCGTGTGTGCGTGTGTGTGTGTGTGTGTGTGTGTGTGTGTGTGTGTGTGTGTGTGTGTGTGCGCACGCATATGTGTGCATGTGTGTGTGTGTGTGTCTGAATTGTTCTCAAGCACAATGGAGTTAGAGCAATCCTGTAAACTTGAAGACTTTGAGCTCAAGAGGGCAGAGACAGAGACACAAAGTACACAAAAGATAGTTTGGTTTCTGTGAATGTCTTGGAGTCATACTGGACGTGCATATTGTCAAGCTACTGCTGAACTACGGTGATTTAGCTTGCCTGTGCTTGGCTGAGGTTTGAGCTCTGTCTACGCTTAGCACACCCAGAAAGGCAACACTAATCAGACTGTCAGAGGAATGCCATATTTTATGCACAATTAATGATTTGGATGTGATTAGGTACTGTCGATAATCTAATCTGCATCTTTTGGAGAGCCCTTCTATGAGTAGTTCAGTGTAAGAGCAGTAATGGGTTCACAACGTAGCTTCTATAAGCTGCAGTAATTGAACCCACAGGCAACTAGTGAGATGGGTAGGAGGTTAGGCAGGTATTAAGATGTAGGACCACATCTGAATTGCATGGCTGCATGGAGGTTGAAACTTCATTTTCTGCACATTGGCTGATTTCATGGGGTTTCGCGTCAAATTGGTCCAGGATTGAGTGTATTGAGTCGTTTGATGATGTTATGAAAGAAGCCATTAAAAATCTACCTGTCGGGGTCACGCTGAATGGTTCAGCTGCCTCTAATGCCCTTGCGGGGAGAGTGGCAGGCTTGTCTCTGAGAGTGAATCAAATTTCAAATCAAACTTTCTAATTTGCATTTGCAAAAAGTTGGTGAGGGACAAGGTAAAAAAAAAAAAAAAATCTTGGGGCAGTGAGAGCGGCTGTAGAGAAAAGTAGGTTTTCCTTGGGATCAAAGTGTCTCATCTGTCACCTTTGATGGCAAATTAAATTGTCATTTAATCTGGCATTTAACGAATCTTTTAATGGACAAATAAAATATTATTGCTGTTTCACAAATCATATATAAACCTGTCAAAGTTTGCAATACAATTTAACATAAGAAGAAGAACCAGTAAATTAGCATTCTTGCAGCTGGAAGTATTTTTTAACAATTAAGGTGGGTGTTTGACTAGGTAATGGTAGTGTGGGGAGGTCATGCTGGCTGTGTCTGCTCTCATTAAGGGTCCCCAAGAAAATGCTGACTCATGTGTCTAGCAGGCGCCTTTCTTTGTCGACCAATCACTTCTCTACTTCATATTAAGGGCCCACAAGTTGAGCTCTAACCTCTAAAAGCAGATGGGAAGTTCTTTTGGCTTTTTTTTTATTGGAGAAACAAAAGAAATCAGGGGCCGGATTCTCCAAAGGTTCTTAAGATTAAATTTCTTCTTAAATTCCACTTTTTTTCTTAAGTTTGGGTTTAAGAAGAATCTTAAGATATTTTCGAATTCACAAACAAAATATCTTAAGAATCCAAACAAAAGATCTTAAGAATGTTCTCAACTTTACTCTTAAGATTTTTCTTAAGAATAAATGGGATTCTTGAAAGAAATTATCTTACTATTTTTCTTAAATAGTATCGTAACTTTAAGACAGGTAAAGGTTGTCTTAAGTAACCACATGCTGTGTGAAGGTAAGCTATTTTTCAAACATCTTTGATTAATTTAGAGCCAAATTTGATTGTATAACATAGATTAATGTAGTAGGCTAATACTTTAATAATTTTACATTGTATATGTTAACATAGTGATAATCGTTATCTAAACTGTAATTCAGCCTAATATCTAAACCAGTATTTAGACACATATAGGCACATATATTATTTCTGAGTCTACATGAGGACATTTTGTTTAGTCACCAGTCACCATTCATGTGTCAATTATATTTAGATTCCATTAACTAATAGGTTAGTAATATCGTCGCTGTCCAATACAAAGTATGTATCTCAATTTTTGAGAAAACACTTTTATAACATCATATCAAAGTTGAGACTATAATGGATATTGTTTTGTTGTATTTTAGATGGAGCTGCTGTGGGTTGCAGCTAGAGGCTGTTTGTTTACATAAAGGTAGAGAGTTGAGAAGTTCGTAAGTGGAAAAAATTAAGAAGTTCTTAAGATAATGTGCAGTTCTTAAGAAAATAATGGGGAATAGCACTTGAGAACATTCTTATGAACTTCTCATTTTTCCTCTTACGAAACGTCTTAGGATTATTAGTAAGAACTTTTTGGAGAATCCGGCCCCAGGTGTTTTTGATTTGGAGATGGTCAAATGAAAATGATTTACAATTTACCCGCATCATTATTAGGCATAGTAAATTGCTTTTGTGTGTATGATTGTGCTTGGGAAGCATAAAAACAGACACAGAGAAGATAGTACTCTAAATCTATGAATAAAAAAAAAAAATTCTTAGTCACTGAAGAGAGAAGCAATTGCCCTTGTGTGTTCAAAGTGTATGTTGGGGGCTCTGAAATACACAAATGTTTTTTGAGAGCAAGAAATAATTGAGTGTGAGTTAATTCTTATCAAAGCCTGTTCGAGTGCAACTAATCGACTGAGGGGAGATGCCTCAAAGAGCTGTTGCCTTCAATTCATTTTGTCTATTCAGATGAGAAAATATTTAGTTTTCAATTAAGTAAATCACTATTATTTGTTCCACCGCAGCAGCAGATAAATTGAAGTGATTACAAAGTGACTTAAAATGCGCAGACGGCTCTTCCAGGGCAAAGGAAGGGTATTTGATGTGAAAGTAGGATTTAATGGGCACAGACCCACAGAATGGCCTGCAGTCTCAAGTCCAAACTGTGCCTGGAATTCATTCACAAGATTTTCATGCAGTGATCCTGACACTGCGGGCTCTAGTTTCGCAGACCAGGCGAGGCGGGGGCGTAGCGCAGATGCGCTTCGCCAACTGGGTGTGGCCAGGCGGATTTTCCAAGTTTGGCACGCCGTTCTCGGTGGCGCAAGTACTCCGCCGTCCCTCCTACCGGCGGAGGGGAGGAGAGAAGGCATGGAGTGGGTTTGACACAGCCGATTCACATGTAACCAATCAAATGAGCCCCTGTCCTTGCCTTTAAAATGCGCTGCGTGAAGGCGTAATGAAAGTTTACACAGCTGCCATGGAGGTCTATTGCCGCAGGCGGAGCGGAGCTCAGGAGACAGGCGTGGAGCGGAGACCGGCGAGCTGTGCGGACACGTCACCAAAACCTCACAGGCAGGCTTCCGGGATGTCAGGCACATGAACGATGCAATAAATACCGAAAAAAACACTATTCAATGCTACGATCACAATCAGCACATACATATATCTCCATATCAATTGTCCCGTCACAGCTGATGTCAGATCAAAGGAGATTGGCACCGTTTGTGCTGATTGTGAGGTTTTGGTGATGTGCGCCAGCCAGCCAAACTTCCACTGCGCTGAAAGTAGACGTGGTTTCAGACGGCGAAGCCTTTTGGCACGAAACTGTCACTGCGCCAAGCCGAATCTGTCGGCACCTCCCCCCGCTGCGCCGCCACTCCCATCTCGGCGAACCTCCGCCTGCGAAACTTGGACACTGTCCGCGTCTCCCGCTTCGCCGGTCGAAACTAGCTCTGCGCGGGGTTCGCCTCACTGCGCCACCCCGCGCTGCGCCGGGAAACTAGAGCCCTGCATCTTCACTTAACACTTTACTTTTCTGTGGGAAATTATAACTGCAAAAACCATATGTGTAAAAATCACCTCCATAATCTTATACCTATTCTTATCCATCTTGCAGGGGAGTCGGAGTAAATGCTTGTGGATTTTCCTTCTTTTCTTTTCTTCTTCCAGGACTGTTGAAGGTCAGGTGTCAGAGTTGACATGTACTTGTTGTCAGCATGGATTATTTTCTCCTCTGCACCACTCCTGTTGTCTACGCTCTGGGGTAAGCAAATCAGATGTCACACAATGGCACTATCGTTACAATAGCTTTGGCCTTCCGAGTCATGTCCATTTGACTGAACACTGCTTTGACATTGAGGACTTAATGAGATTTTCTGTTTTGTATAATGGCTGTGTTTGCATGCACGTTCTCAACTCAAGTAACCTGACTCCAGAAATTTTATCCGTATCGCCTTGACGAAAAGACGCCTACATACTGTAGATACATGTCTATATTGTAAAAGTCAGTCTTAATTTTTTATATGAAATATATAGCATGTATGTTTGAAATGAAATGGACCATTTACATGTATGTATATGTACTGTAGGTATTGCATATGAGCCCCTCTATAAGAAACTGTTAACAGCTGTACACCTAGCTTTCACCTAGTGTTTCATTTTTTATTTCTAGTCACAATTTGCAACTGGTTTGACCAAAAATGTGTGTAATATTTACTTGCAGAGGTAAAATAAGCTACTTTCATTTTTCTTTACCAGACTGAGACAAACATAAGCACACACAAAAATCCTAAAGCACGATGGTTCAATGGTTTGTGAGTGGTTCCACAAATGTTCCTCCCTCTGTTACTTTTCTTTCTTGGTCAGTCAATCTTTAACAGAGTTGCTGCTGCTTTAGTTTAGTTTTACATGACTTTCTCCAAAACATTTTCTAAAGTTATCGTTTTTTCATAACTTTCACATTCACTGACTTTTCCAGAGTTTCCATGACCATGTGAACCCAGCTTGGTTTAGGCTGACACACAAATGTCAAAACTCAGTTAGGGCCAATGCGCTCTGATTATGAGAAACCCTGTATCTGGTGTACTTGGGTATTAAATGGGTTATTAATTTTCCTTTTGCTTGTGAGTTTTGCCCGTACATTTTGATGTCAGAAAACCGTTGAGGCAAGAAGTACTCCCTATTACTGCTGGGATCATCCTTTCATTCCCCTGTATTAGATGTAACCTACTGTTCAAGCAAAGAAGGGAAAGAGTTTCTCTTTCATACTTGTTTACTGGTGGACCATTCTACCTGTAGATATAGCATCTCAGTTGGAGAGGAGCATTCTGTCAAACAGTGTATTCATGGCACAAGGCTCACTCAGTCTCACGATATTAGCAGTTTGTGTAAAGAACTTTAATGGTAAAATAGGTGTACCTTGACTGTATGACCAATAGCCAGGTTACCCTGTGCATGTAACTATAGCCTGTGAAGTTTTTAACAAGACTATTGTTTGCTAGTTGTTAGACTCTGAGTACCTCTTATCAACATTAATGGCATGGTGCTGTTCATGTGCTCAAGGTAGTTCCTACAGACTGAGAATGTGCATTTCTCTGACTTTCAACCCTGACTTTGAGTAGTTTCTACAGCAAATAAATAATATAAACATAATTCCACAAATGCCATTCACTTGTTTGCACAGTTTTATTATCATGTGGTTTAGTCGGGGCTGCTCTCAATGATGATTACCACAATAACTTTCTGTTTGCAGAATAAAATGTGAAGCAATGGCATGACTCTAGATTCATTTTAGATGTGAGATTTCTCACCTCGAAATAGCAAGACACAACACCTTATGAAGTTTAATTTTTGACTTAGGTAAGGAATTTGTCAGTGTTATGAAATAAAAAAATATATATATATATAAAGTATATATTATTGCTGTTTTTATAATCTCATTTGAATTTGCAGAAAAAAAAATAATGTCTATCAAAATATACACTTTGTACTAATCTCTGAAGTAGAGTAATATATTGCTTATTGTTACTTAAATGTCCTTGCATGTTATATGAAATCATAAGAACTTGGAGTTACAATGGCTAGCTTAAACCAGGGTTAATGTTTTTCATTAACATTTTTCTGTGATCATGTGCTTTACCAGGAAAACACAAGGCTAATCTCCAAATGTACACATTCTTCAGTAGATACTCACCTTTAGATATATGAGGTTGCCAATACTTTAAGTGGGCACACTACTTATACACTTCTCTACATAATCAGTTGGGCTTCCAAGAGACAAGTTTCAGAAAGAATGGTACAGAAGAGGTAGGGCAGCAAGTTTAGCAGTTTCTGGAAGAAACACACTATCATTATCCAATCAAAGGTCTTCAAGCTCTGGAGAATAAGCAGCGGAGATCAATATGTCAGTTCTTCAATCCTGATAGTAAGCCTTACCTCAGCCCTCTGTTAAGAAATCAAAATTAAATTTTTGCTCTACACTATTACTATGGCTTGAAATTTTTATTGTTACAGTATTATATACCATGGTAGTACTTCAACAGCCATTGTAGCTCTCTGTTGAGTATTCATTTATGTAAACTGTATGCAAATTTGCTTGTGTGTTTGGTTTTTTGTATGCATCCTCTATAATGGCCAATCTTGCCCTTCATATTTGACGTGAGGTGACTGGTACGGCCTTGATCTGAAAGCTATGCCTCTCACTCATGTTGTCAGGCGCAACAGAGCATGCACTTCACAAACAACTTGGTCATTGCTTCAATGAAGGTCAAGATTCAAACAGCCTGATGGAATCAGTCTGGCCTCTCTGTGGGGCATTGTTAAACTAGATTCACACTTAGATGTGAGGTACTAATTAGTCTAAGCAATTGCATTTGGCTCCTTGGATGGAATTTATCCACATAAACCCGTATGTATAATTATCTTATAATCCTAGCCCCAGTGCTAGAAGTTCATGGGTGGTCTGCTGCAAGGTTACATTCCTGCCACAAGTGCAGTGTACCACAGCATGTCACTGCAGAGCCAGTTTGAAGGATGGCCAAGCCCACCTATGACAAACAGGGGGGATTAAAGTGATAATCATTACTCTCCCCTAGAGGAATAAGGTAGTGGGACATTGACAGTGAAGAAAAACCGCAGGTGAACCAGGTCTCAGATGCACCGTTCTTCTCTCTACCCCCCAATACCCAATCTGCATGGCTGAGGGGGGATTTAACTCACAGTAATTACTTTATTGACTCATTTGCAGGGCCGTATCACTCCAGTTTCCCATCAATAAAACATATGCCAGGATGAATAATGTGGCCAGACACAATGGGGTGCCTTCACAGACAAAAGACCATGAGGCTGCATCCCTGTGGTGTATGTTTATGTCGTCCTCTCTGTCCTCACTGCTCTCCTCCTTCCAGTTCCTTTAAAAGTCAGATCACTCTCTTACCCTTAATGTGAATCCCACCTATTCCCTTCCAACCCACCCACTTCATTGCACCATCCTTTTCCTTCCCCCTCCTCCTTTTACACCGCCAGGAGCAGAGGCCCAGCAGGCCTTTCGGACCGAGCCCAGGAACCTCACTGTGCGAATGGGAGCCACAGCTGTGTTAAGGTGTGAGGTGCTGCGGGCTTCGGGGGCTGTACAGTGGGTGAAAGATGGACTCCTTCTGGGACCCCAGAGAAGTCTGCCAGGTTTTCCTCGTTACAGCATGATTGGAAACCCTAAGAAAGGTAAATAAGGACATGTAAAGGCATGTAGGGCTTGTCGGGCTTTAATGGACCTAGTCAGTGTATGAACTCAAGCTGAATGGATGAATAGACACAATAATGACTCATCATAATTATTAAAGTAGTACTCCGACATTTTGAGCAAAATACCCATTACCCAACATACCCAGGATGAGACATAATGTTCGATACTATTGTTGCATCTGTATGTCCACTGGTTTGATTGAGTGGGTTGCATTTCATCTTAGCTTAGCATAAAGACTTGAAGTCTATGGGAGTCATTAGCCTAGCTCTGTCAAAGTGAAACAATAAACCTTACAGCAACTCCAAAGCTGTCTTATTTACACAGTGTATCATGTGTATTTGAAATACATACAATTAAAAAAAAAAAAAAAAAAAAAAAAAAAAAAAACCCATTGCAACGAAACCACTGGATGTACAGAGGTGAAAATGGTATCAAACTTCTTATCTCAGTCTGGGTAGGTCAGAAAAAGGGTATTTTGCCCACAATGTTGGACTATTCCTTTAAAGGACATGTTTATTATCGTTATTTTTTTCAACCTAGGCCATATTAAAACGATAATCTTCACCTTACACAGCCTCAGTGCTAGCTTTAGTGAAAAAAAAAAAACAAAAAAAAACTAATCACTCTGCTGCAGATTCTTGTTAGCCTTCAACACAATCTAATGGGGTATTCATATTTGCCATTTTTAATGGTTTTTGAGGCTGAAAATGAGTGTTGCAGGTCAGGAATTTGTAAGATGGAAATTCCAAGGTCCAAGTTAAAATGAGTACTTAGCTGCAGCAGAGCAAGATGGGTATATACCAGGCAATGTATTGATGTAAATGCTGCATAAACCTGTTAGACAGCACTGTTCATCTTCTGGGTGGACACTTTGAAGACAAATGTTACTGTGCTCTGAATTTCAAATTTTAAGAAGATAGATTCATAATATTTTTAGGCCAAAAACAAGGCTTAAGTGGTAAGTTGTGGTAAGTAGTAAGTTTCTCAACACTGAAGTTAGCGCAAAGGTTATTCTCTGTACTGTACATTCATAAATGATGGATATCAACATTTTAATACAGCCTGGGTTGAAAAATGTCGTCCCAATCATTAAGCTACCTTAAATAGTTGAGGTAGGTTCACAATTTGTGGCGTTGGTAAATCTATTAACCAAAGAGCATGATAACAGATGTGCTGCTTGACACAAATAAGTTTGTGGACAGGGTAAATGCCGATATGAAATAGATCTTCTGCTGGAGTGTGCAAGAGAAAGTATAATACAGCAAAATCAGTTTTCAATTTCACTTTTATTTATGTCCTGACATGGTGTTTTTGATATGGCTAATTGTGTATTGCTGCTGTCAGATCAGCTAACATACAGAACAATACAGCTTGGTGTGCTCTAAAAGTAATGGAGTTTGTGTTGTTGCTATGGATTCAAATTGCTGTAATAAACAAACACGGAGATCTCAGGGACCTTATGGCACAATGGATCTTTACTCAAGGACCATCTGGGACTGAGGAGGTGACGTGACTGTCAACAGCCTTTCACACATCCCCCTCACTGTCACTCACATGTGGGGAAAAAAAAAAACGAAAATTAAAGCTTCAGAGTGTCAGTGTATCAGAGAAATGTGGCAGGGAATAAAGTGTGTTGCAGTATCTGCACCACAGTCTATAAAAAGTAATTGCCAATTAGAAGGCAATCCTGAGTAAGAGAAGAGCATCTGTTCCTGATCAGCCGGCAACGAGACAAGCCGCATGTCACTGTTCCACATTGTGGGAGCTCACATACAGACCACTCACATCCACTGACACACAAACACTGACAGACACACAGATGCTAGTGCACACTGTCCATGTTTATTCACGTCTGCCATGGATATACACATGGACAACAGGATAAAACATATAAACAGTTGCCAGATGATTTCTTGTCAGTCAGCAAATCATGTACTCCAGAAGGTGGTGGGGTAGAAAAAAGTTGGAAAATTTCAAAATAGCGATGAAATAACTAATACTAACTTCTAAATAGAGCACCTACTAACACGGGTACACATTATGTGAAAAAGGAAAAGCAGTGGATTCTCAGGTCTGCCAACAAATGTATGCAATCACTTTACACAGCACAGAAAGGGCAAAATCATTTCAAGATGATACTTGACTGCACTTGATACCCTACTAGTTTTCACTGATTGTCACCATCAGTGATATTTATTGATGCTTAAAAAAGCCTGAAATCACATATTCACACACATAGGAGAGACCAACGTTGATTTCAATACGTGGTTACTGTAGCTGTGTTTCTCTAAGACTGTGGAATAATAATGAAATGTGTGGCAAAGGTTTATTATAGGGCCTTGTAGCCCTTGGAAAGCCATCAACTATTCTTGACCAGAAAGTTTGTTACACAGGACAGAAGAGGAAAAAAATACTTGACGAGAAGCATGGTTGACATTCGTTCTGCTGTGGGGATATTGATATATAAAAACTGATCATTTTGTTTTTTCAAATAGTGCCAGATACTAAATCAACTTGTAGCTGATATTGCTGAGGAGAACTGCATACATGACAGTATAAGCCTGTCTGAAGTGGGTGGTGGTTACAGAAACAGCAAAAACAACAACAAATTGGGAAGCCAGGTTCTTGGAGTCGGGATGGAGCAGAAGCAGCTCACAAAATGAATGGTTCTGTCACGCTGCCTCAGATTGTGGAATATTTTCTCAATATAATTTCTAATTTGCGAATGACAGAAAATGCAAGTGAGGATAATGTTTGATACTCGGTCGCCTGAATGATGCAAATTGGTTGTCTATGTTAAGTCCATCAATCGACACTAGTCAGTTTCCCTCTAAACCTCAAACAGCCAATCTATATGTGAAGGTGTAAATGAATGGTTCCTGACATCGCAATGCAATTGTGAAAAGAAAACAATCTGACATCTGAAAGGACTATAATTGTTCAGTGGGAAAGATCTAACAAAAACTGTCCCATTTATCCATGAGGCAAAGTTGGAATTAATTCAAATATCCAAACTAGTCATTCTGACAGTTATTAGTACAATACAAATTTAGCATAAACCCAGCTCAATGAAACAAGCAATGAAAACAAAACAAGATATTAACAATTATATTCATGACCTTCTTCAGTGCCTATAGATGTTTAAAACAACCCAAATAAATATTAACATAAAAAAACAAATTCTGTTGTCAGAATACATCATTCACATGAACAAAACTTATTATAATGAATTAATTTGTACTTATTAATAATAATATTATTAGGTGTTATCTGGGATTGACTTTTTCCTATACAATACCCCGCAATACAATATAATACAACTTGATTTGTCCCACTCGGGGCTGATTTTTTATAATTAATCCTATTTAGATGAGAGTAGATTCTAACAAAATGCCTCTTTGGCTTTGAGGCCAATTCATATTCTCACTTGGGGGAAGATGGAATATATTTCCTACACATAATGGCCATTTAGATATCTCCAAAAATTTTGTATGCTCTAGCTGAAATAAACAGTAATGGACAAATAAGCAAAAAAGTGTTGCAGCCCTCCACCATCTCCCCTACCATAAATACACACCCTCTGCAACTTGATTGCACCATTTGTGAGTAATTTCAGGAAAGAGGGAAATGATTAATAACTTCAATGTCTCTCTCTGTCTGCACTCAATGATAACTTAGATGTGAAAATTGCTTCTGGTTGGTGTTAATTATCTTGCCAGCTTACTTGACACATACATTTTTAGGCCTGGGTGGTTGTCAGACCAAGATACTATTTTGCACATGTTAGTAGGCTGAGAGCCAGAGAATCAGAGCTAGAAAACCAACCCTGAACATCATCTAATCCCCACAAGTTATGGCAATGCATCAAACAAATCAAGCCCTGTTGGCATGCCAGACTATCAGGAGAGAGATAGAGAGAAGGACTCTGCTTGGCATCAATTAATAGACAGTTTATTCAGTCAATGTTTTGAATCTGGGATTCAATTTCATTTACCATACTGAAAATTCATTCTGAAACAAAATGTCTCCAATATGAATATACACAGCCACTTGCATGTCATTGCAAATACCTACAGCAAGAGGTTCACAGCAACTGAGATGTCTCCATGCTGCAGAAATAAGAATAGTCTATTTACAATCACATACCCCGACAAAAGTCGGTTGTCTATTCAAGAGTAGCGTTTTCAGTTTATGGAGGTTTTGAATCTGACCATGAAGCACCATCCTGCCCCAAGCATTGAATAGCACACTACAAAGCATATCATTATAACAATTAGACAAATGCAAGACTTTCATTGCAGAAACTGCTTTTATTGTCAGTTTGTGGCTCAGCCTCTAGCTTACAGCTTTGCTGTTCTAAAATTAACACAAAAAATAGGGCATACAGTAGGTGTTTATGGATATACATACAATAGATCAGAACAAAGAACATTATTTTCAAAGGAGTGTGAACAAGGGAAATAAATGGACCCCTCCTCAATGTAATTACCTTTTTATCGTGCAAGTCCTCCCAATCACAAGATAATGTCTTATTATAACAAAAGCAAATCTCTCCATCTCTGTTCCAGGACAATACCATCTTCAGATTGAAAGGGCCGAACTGGAAGACGACGCCCCCTATGAATGCCAAGCGGGCCAGTCTGAGAGCAGTCGCGCAATCATTTCCAGTGAAGTCTGGATCAATGTGCAGAGTGAGCAAAACCATGGGGTTTATCCATGAGGAGAATGTGGGGGTTTATGAGCATTTACTTTGTGTAAGAGCATGAAAATGATGTTACATATGGAGGCACTAAACATCCTCAGTACCCCAATAACATATAGGACCTCTTGACCTTTAATATACAAGGAGCTGTTAAGTATTCATTTATATTGATAAAAAGCTTTAAGCAGGTTAAGATAAAGCAGTAATTGTTGAAGCAGCGCATATTTGAAGTTCAGAGAGACTTTTTAATTTGATTTGTCCTTGATACAATAGAATTAAATAAAATTCACTGCAGTGTGTATCAAGTGCAGTTCTTTGTTGCTTTGAAGCTGTACACTGCTAACTTTCTAACAAACCCTGTCATTGCCACATTGCCAGAAAAGCATGTAATACCATGAGGAAAATGTCTATTTTTCTAGTTAACTTCTCAACCAATATTTATTTCAATGAATTGGAAAGCACTATGCCATCCCTACATGTCCCAGTAGGTCCATGGATTTAACCAGCAGCTGCACAGTACATAGTTTCAGCAGAGCCTCCTTTTCCCTGGCAGCCTCAGGGTAATCTGTGTCTCTCCCTTGCACAGGAATAAATTATAACAGACGTGATTGAAAAGTTCCTACCCAGACATGGTCTGGAATAGATGTAATTGTGCGACTATACAAGACCACCTGTTGTCACTTTGTAACAAACAGCATCTCTCTCTCTCTCTCTCTCTCTCTCTCTCTCTCTCTCTCTCTCTCTCTCTCTCTCTCTCTCCCTGTCCCCTCATCCCTGTTACTTGTGGGAGCCGGCCCATATGTGGTGAAGAGAGAACTCTAAAAGAACCTTTCTTCTCGAGGCACAGTTCATTTACTTAAATCCCCCTCCCCATTCTCTCTATCGCACAATTTCTCCCTCTCTTTCATGCTCGCTCTTTGGTGACCATGGAGGGTGCATTTGCCAGGGGGGGGTGTTGCCGTGGTGATTCTAGCAGCCTCACTCACAGTCCTCTGGGAAGAAAGCAGGTTTTTCTGACATCATTGGGGTGATGGGACATTGGAGAGATGGTCGGTGGTGTGGGGTCGGGAGGGTTTTTTTTTTTTCTTTTTGAAAGTTGCGGGTCCTCTGGCAGGCCTACACCTGCAGCCACAGCAGGCCTTATTCCCACATTTATTACCATTTAGAGGACTGTTTCATGTGTATCCAAATACACAAAACCCACACAATTGCCAAGTCAGAGAGGTCAAAATGTGTGGGAAAAGTGTGTGGCGCATCAGGGATTGGTGGTGGTCATAGTTACCATGTCCAATACCTACTGCTGTCCTGTGTTCCTGACATGCTCAGACCTGAAAGGCCCCCACACTTCTCAGTTGGTGTTTTTGTCCTGCATCTTGGGAGTAGTTTCCAGCTGCTGACCTTTCAAGACGGACAGTTGCAGATGCAGTGTGACAGGAGGGAAAGAGCACAGAGGCTGACTTTAAAAGTGCTCTGTAGCCTTGGTCCTAAAGGGTCATTTGTTCCACCCCACCAAGTCCACTGATTCAAATACGTGACTAATCTAGGGCTTGATAATGAGCTGATGAATTCAATCTCTTGTTAGTGCTGAACTGGGACTGGAAACTGTGCATCCTTTTTGAAGAGCACTATCTCTGATGAGTTCCCCACAGACTTCTCCATCACTGAGCTACAGCACCCAAGGCCCCGCACCCCTGACCAGTCAACCATGGCCACATCCCATCAAGCCCTGCATCAAATCAAAACACTATAAACTCTTTATGAGGAGATGGAAAGGGGGGAGAGGGGGAACGTGAAAACAAAACAGAGAGTGCTGGTCGTCTAATTGGATTCCTGGGTCAGAGGCAGCAGTATCATGACTGGCTAATTCACGACGGATCACCGCAGGCAGTAAATAGCCTAGATGGAGGCAAAAATGTCAATAAGCCCCATCTGTGGGCTTACAAAGAGATGTTTTCAAGACATTTCTATGGCTGCACCATAACTCCTGTGTGTTTTTGCCTTCCTGCGGAGCTTAGATAGGGGATTACTGCAATAGGGAGATCAAGTGGCAGTGGGTAATCCATGACAATAACAACCTCACTGGCACCCACATACCTTCAACCCACCCCACCCTCACCCGCACCCCCCATCCTCCTGCTGCTAAAACTTACCTCTCACTGCGCCCGTCACATACCTGACACATCCTCTGTCTCAGTTTATACCATTAGCCTTAGCATTTAATCCTATTAATGAACAACTCGCTTGCTCGCAGTGAACTGCACGTCTGTACAGATGCCTCCTGCAAATGTTCAAAACACTGTTGTTTGATGTGTCCTGGTTTTAGACTGTGTTACTCATTCAGTTGCCATGGCTGGGTCTTATGGATCTGTGTGTGTGTGTGTGTGTGTGTGTGTGTGTGTAAGAGAAACAGAAAGACAGTGCCTGTGTATAAGCTTATTATCAACGATGGTTGGAGGTTAAAGGACATTTTAGGAGCTGGGGCTGTGGGGAAGTTTTTGCGGTAGCTAATGAGTTTAGCACTTGAAGAGTATATAATGAGCCTTCGTTTTTTGATGCCTTGTTATGAATAATGGAGTGACTTATAAACAGTGGGCGCAAGCAACACAGAACATGCTGACTTTATTCTTTGTTTTTGAAAAGTTTTGTAAGTTGTCTGAAATGTAAGCAGAGACAGAAAATATATTGTGGCAATACTACCCGGCCACATCTATGTTTAAATGGTGCTGCCTATAAATTTAACAATTCAAACCCCTGCTTTTCACTAAAAAAGAAGACACTTGTATCATCTTAAATTGTCTTGTCTCTCCTTGCAGCTAATTTTATTCATCATTTATTTCTAATTTGTGTGTGTGTGTGTGTGTGTGTGTGTGTGTTATATTGGGTAATGGGTGCTGGTCATGGGGGAGAGGGATGTCGTTAAGTAAGATGTTAACTGTTATGCAATGGACCCAAAACAAAATGAGGGGTGAGACGATAGAGGGGGCGGCTGGGATGGGATGGGATGGGATGGGGAGGGGGTAGGAGGAATTATTTCTGTCCCAGACACCTGCTCCACTTCTTCCTCTGAACAGAGGAGATAGAGATGGGGAGGGAAAGGCAGAGAAGGAGGGAGAGCTGGGAAAAGAGGGGGACTGTTTTAGAGGCTTTTTTTCCCAGAGAACACGCACCTGAGACCTGCAGCATGTGCCTAAAAGAGATACACAGAGAGAATGTGTGTGTGCATGTCCATGTATTTATGCACATGTAAGCATCTGCATTCATGCTTGTGCATGTATATGTGCATGCATGTCTGGTTTGAGCTTTTCTGTGATCATCTTTGTCATCCAGCGATTAAACTAATGTATTAGAGCTGTCTAGTCTCTGCCTGGTGATGAGAAGTCTGATCTCTATCTTTTTCTTAATTCACCATAATCAGCTTTTTAGAGACTTTTTTCGCTTCTGGGTCTACTCCAGTATTATCTAAGGATTCATCTTGGTATCACATGTTAGACCCTATATGCACTATGGCCTGTTTTTAGATTGAAGGTGGCATGTCTGCACATTCACTCATCTGTGTCAGTGTGTTTGTGCATGAAAATTTGCATGTAGACTCAAGTTTATCTTTGGTGTTGTGTGCAAGAGAGAAAAGAGAGAGAGGAAGAGAGAGAGAGAGAGAGAGAGAGAGGGAGAGAGAGGTAGAAAGAGCTGCTTATGCATATTGATATGTGTCTGCTAATCTGCTTCTTATCTGCCTTATCCATCCATCCGTCTGTATTTGTCTAATGAATCGAATTTTGCAGCTCACTGTTTCTGGTCTGAACGCAGGAGCAAGTCTTTGCGTGCTTGTCTATTTTTGTGTTCATATATGTGCCTAAATGAGAGAGGGACCAAGAGAAGCAAGAGAGAGGGAAAAATAAGGCAGACAAATAGGCAAACAGACAAAGAAGAAGAAAGAGTTAATTAAAAGAATGGTGTGTGTGTGTGTGTGTGTGTGTGTGTGTGTGTGCTTTCTGCTCATTGTTTTGTGTTCGTGTTTAGTAAATTGCAGAGAATGTGTGTTTTGTTAATGTCAACATGTGCTAAACCTCCGTGTCTGTGTGTGTGTGTCTGTGTGTGTGTGTGTGTGTGTGCTCACCCTGGCTGGGCTGGCTGTGTCACGTGGTTCGCCTGAGTGGATGTGATGGATGCAGGGCTGTAATTCCCAGTCTAAGCTGGAACACACCTTCCCCCGCACTTCCGCAGTTTAACTGCAGTGGTCAAGAAGGATAGCATGGGGAGAGGGGGTGAGCCAGGGCTGCTACACAGAGATGATGGAGTGAATGAGAGATAAGAGGAGCAGGCAAACACAGGCGAGCAGGGGAAAGAAAGTAGATACCTGCTTGCCTTGTTTGTGAACACATCATTGTTCTTATTTTAAGATTTGTTAGGCACCGAGACACTGCTCGAGCACAACAAGTGATGCGCCTTTGTGAATCATGTGGGCCTGAATAGATTGAGAGTGCAGGGGCTGTCAATAGATGCGTGGCCCAGTCATCGTCTCAGGGAAGAGGGGGGAAAAAACAAACAAATGCATCTCATTATTGCAGCGCGCGCTTCTGCAGTGCTCTGGGTAACCCATCACAGTCCACACAGATTCAATTGCTTCTTTTAAATCAGTTTGAAGCTGCAGCCACATCTCATCTGTCTCAATAGCGGGCTAGAGCCAATGGGCCACTGTGCACACAGCAACAGCTCCTCCTAGTGGTCATGAGTTGACTGCTTCAGCAAGAGATTGCAGAAAGGCTTGCTGGATGGATGGTTAGCTGGGTTGCTGGTCTGGCTGTTTATCTGCACATAGACAGCGGATTTATGTCAGCGTTCAGCAGTGCATGTCTTCTGCTTGATCATACGGTGATAAACAAAGATAGCTACAACTTTGCCTTTTTTACCCCTCCATTCCCCTCTTTCAATTCTCTTTGCTCTACCCTGCAACCTGTCTTACTCTCACTTTTCATTCTACCTCTCTGTCAGAGTCTTTCATCTCTCACACATATACACTTTTCCTTCCTTTACTCTCCCTCCTCTGTCTCTGAACTCAGGCAGCTTTCACAGTTGATCTATGCTGGAAAAAAAGCAACCTCAACACTAACCTTAGTTTCTAATTCTGCAGGCGCACCCACTCACTGAAAGCTGGCACAATATTGAATATGTTCCTTTTGCTCCACTCGATCAAGTTTCCGTGGTGTGTGTGCATGATTGAAGCGATAGTCCTGGTAAAGACTAGCTCACAGATCTGCTGAAATCTCTTTGATGATTAGTTGGTGACAGATTTCTCAATTCACTGCCAAACAAATTTCAGTCCCTTGTGTTAAAAGCTATTTTTTCTGGAATTCCTATTTATGGTCAGATAAAAGGATTGTGGAGTAGAACAGTGGAGAAGTGAAGACTGCTTTGATCAGTCCAGAAAGCACATATTTAGCTTGGGGTGATCTGAGAAGAGAAGTGTTTGGTGTTTGCTATGATAGATTAGCATTGGCTTGGTTTCATCACCATTTCATCTTTGTATTCTCCCCCTGTCCACAATTTGTATTCCAACTCAACAGAACATCAAACCTCACTGTAGTAAATCACTCAAAAGCTGACAGCATGACATCCCAGTCACTCCCAAATGTTACGAGTGGCTTATTAACATATCCTTGAATAAACCCAGCCCATATAATCTGTGATCGCACCGACTTCTTCGTACCCAAAACATTAAATAATGGGTGATGAATCTTGCTGCTGTGATGAACATTTTTCTTGAACGCTTGTGTCGCTTATTCAGTTCCCCCTTCTAAGCCTTACTTTGAAGTGGACATGACAGAGCCGTGGGTGGCAGGGAAGAAGTACACAGTCACCTGCATTGCTCCTGACGCAAAACCCAAGGCTGAAGTTGTACTTTATAAAGGTAAGTCACCCTTTCAACTGCAGTACAATTATCACATTACAGTGTCATTCATGCACCGGCCACCATGGGAACAAAATGGTTTTTTTAGAGCTTAAAAATTTTCAACAGTCAAAAATAGTTGAGAGGTTACAACAAGGGACGGCAGCCTCTCCTTGGTGTGCTCCATTGTGCCATCGTTGTAGATCACACTCTGAGTATCTGAACATGAGACAGCGTAAGGGATGAAATGTGAGTTCAGTGAGGATTTCATATTTCACATTCTTCACAATAGCAGCAAGTTGAAAGGAACAGACTTTGTGTGGGAGGAAATAGCCTGAACATTTGAATTTCCAAATGCACTGTGTTTACAATGCAGCAGGTACAATGGAAGTATCACAAGTTTCCCATTGTTTACAATAACAGCCGCCATTTTCTGCTTTTGCTTTTTGCTCCCCCTCCCTCACATCTACCGTACTGTACCTTTCCCTAGGGAGAGTGAGAGGGGGAGAGGGAGAGTTGTACATATAAACACACAAAGACACATTCACAAATGCACATATAATATACCAATATTTAACACTAGATAGGAGAATTACACTGATGTTCCCTCTGCTTGGTGATATATATGTATCATGCTTGCTGTCTCTCACTCTTACACACATGCACACTTTCACAGACAATATTCTGCCTTTTTGTGTGCCCTCCCCCCTCTGTGTCTTTCAGATGGAGTCGAGCTGACAGGTGCAGAGTCTTTCACCATGTCTGGCTCAAAGGATAAGCTCCTGAACACGCATACTGAAGTAACGTATGTGTCCGCCTGCCTGCCAGACCCATTCTCCTCACCAACCTGCTCAATCTCTCCAAGTCTGTCTTTGTTTCTTCCTCTCGTCTTTCCAAGCCCACCCCCTCCTCCTCCCCCCGTCTTATTTTCTCTTTCTGTCTTTGTGAGTGTAATGAATTTCTGCACATAGTGGAGCGCCGTGCAATTGAATTAGCTTTTGTCAAATACACAAAATAACATTTCAGCAGTGAGACAGATCCCATCCTTGCTGGTTTGTGAGGTGCCTATACATTAAAAGGGGCCATAGATTAGTTTAATCCTGCTTGTCTCCTCTATTTCAAAGATAATAACTCCTTGTCATACCCAGAGAAAACAGTGGCACTGAGGTGTTGCTTTGTTGTTCAGCTCTAACGCAGAGGAACAGTCAAGGTCTTAAGCAATATTGATGTACTTTCTCTATTCACACTGAGCTTACATGCCACTGGGCCATGTGTGGTTCTTATTGTCGGCAGTGCACTATAACACTGAAGGCATAACACAGAAAATGTGAAATGTGAATTGTTTTGCCTCATGTGAACCCGCCCTTATTTCTTTCCATTCTTATCTTCCTCTTTTTCTTCCAAAGGGTCACAGCTTTGATTTCTGACAACGGGAGGCAGTTGGCCTGTCATGCCAAGAGCCCTGCCCTTGCCCAGGCTCTGAAGACCACAGCAACTATGAGAGTGTACTGTGAGTGGAACAACCTGTCTGTAACCTGACAGTCAGCAACCCACAACCCACGCCCCTACCCGATACACTCGTACAGTCACACACAAACACACATGGACCCAACCTCGAGGAGGCCCAGGGGTTTCCAACCTCATGTGCTCAGTCTGTGTTAGCAGTCCAAGGAGAAACATTCGACCTGAGGCAGACTCAACACCTGGACAGCACTGAGTGTGGCTGCCCTCAGGTCACAAGGTGGCCCCTGGGGGACAGGGATTGATATGACAATAGCAGCAGGCCTATTCTGCTGTCACTTGAAGCATATAACACTTCCTACTGTGGCTGCAAGCAGTGTAACCACCCTAAACCTGCCACAAGATTTTAATAATTTGAATTTACAGTGACTAATTTATTCAGTGAGATTCCTGTTACTTACATGCTTAAGCACTCTAATTTTATCGTCTTTCCTCAAAACACATCAAATGCTACATTAAATTAGGATTATTATATCAACGAAGCGTCAAGTGCAAGTTGTGGATTACTTTAAAATGTATTAATATGGAAAGTTACAACAACTGTATGGATCACAAACAAACCGAGAAACTTTTGCGATCATCAGCTCAAATTAAATTTAGAATCTACTTAGGCAGGGGAGGGGGCAATTTCTGTTGCTTTGTCTTTCATGTTGGTATCACAAGCCCTTTGAAGTTAGATAACAAGACTGTGTGACTATAGCACTGTAAGGTAAGTTTATATACATGCCGTCTCTCTCCTCCTTGCATTCAGCCTCACTGTTTTACTCTTATTTGGCAAGGCAACAATGTAAGCTGGTGTTGCTGAATGCACAAACAGTCTTGACGCCCAAGCTACTCTTTACCAGTTTTAGCATTTTTCCTCAAGACTCTGTTGATCAGTTGAAGTAATTGATTGTTTAGGCTTGAGAGTCCACCCACCTGCCTCTCCCGGGCCTAAATCATGTTGTTGATTAAAGTCTAGCAGGGCTACTGACACCCTGAGCAGTGAACACAGTCCCTCTCCCTCCTGCTCCGCTGCCACCCCCGTATTATCCACAGGCTGACTAGACACCTTAATGTTGTCTCTATCTATACTCCTCCACATTAGACACTCCTGCTGCTGCTGTTTAAACCACTACCAATAACAGGGAACACTCCTCCCGTCCTCACTATCTCTCTGCTCTGTACTAAACAACAAGACTCTGTACTAAGTGCTAATGTTGCAGAACTTGGGACCACCGCAGCAGTCTTAGTCAGCACGCCAGCCCATCAAAGCCAGCGCGGTGGCCATTTTCAGCCAGCGAGATTGTTAGCAAGGTGGCAATTTGTCACGCTGGCCCAGGGTCTGCAGCCTGCTCTCTGAAACTGATTGCAGCAATAACAAAGGCCCGTCCTCTCCTAATTTATTTTACTGCATATATTTTATTCAAGGAGGCTGTAATTTATTCATATTCCACGTTGCCTTATTACTGTTTAAACATCTGTTATTTTGCTTTATGGACTGGATCCAGCTCGCTGCTCCCTTAATACTTAATGCTTTCATCATATCTCGACCTCTTATCCCACACTCATGTTGAGTGTGCCCGCTTTATTGGCCCTGTCTCAACAAATACGGATGCTCCAGACTCAATTGCCAAGAGTGTTCTCGTTCATTTTTTTTTTTAAACCTATACTGTCCCTTTATTTATGTCATCCTATTGGTGATCGGTCCATCCCCTTCTTTCTATGAGTTGCCTCATCATCCCATTTTTCCTCACCTTTTTTCTCATCACTTTTCCATCAGTATTCTCTCAGTGCCACTCCTCTTAGTCTTTCACTGTCACCGCATGCTTTGTGAGTCCATTTCATCTCCCTCTCTTGCTTCCTGGCAGTCCCACCTCAGCCTCCATTTATTGAGGGTCTTGAGAGAGATGAAGTCAAAGCCGGGAGAATGCTCACGTTGGTGTGTGTCTCTCAAGGTGGGAACCCCCTCGCCACCCTTCACTGGACCAAGGTAAAGCTTCTGCATCATCAGCTCCAGGAGCTACAATTAACACACTAACACTAGGGAATGCATCTCTTACTTCTCACCCCTAATGCAATCTATCCAGATAGTTTCTGTGTGATAGGGCAAGGTTTTCCAGTCTACTGTGATTCCCTGTCTACCTTTACCCCAGTACATTCAAAGTGGCTGGGTATTCTTTTGTGGAGTTCAAGCCATCAAAATTTACACAAAAACTTAACACTAACGACTCTTGACACTTGATGACTCTTAACAACACTGACGTGATTACCAATCAGGTATCTGGGTATCTATATCTATCCACCCCAAATGCATATTACAGCTGGCACCTTTAAGAATTTCCAGAGTTGTGTAGATAGATAGAAAAATAAGTAGAATATACATGCAAATGCAACGGCACATCAGAAGAAAATGTCTTTCTCTATTCAACTTTGATTTTCAATGAACATCCTCTATGTGTGCAAATATATTATTGGCCAGTTTTACTCCTATATGTGTGTTCGCATGTCACTGCTCATGGGTTTCATTGTGTGTCAGAATGGGGAAGTTCTTTCCACCAGTTGGGATGAAGACATTGAGGCGCGGCGGTCCAGGAGTGTCCTCTACCTGCATGTCACTCGAGAGGACAACCAGGCTGTGCTGTGCTGTGAGAGTGTCAATCTGGTGTCCCTTGCCCCTCTGTCCCTCAGCCGCAAAATCACTGTGCTCTGTGAGTGAAAACAGTTAATGTAGTTAGAACATAGTGCAGAGCACACCAACACACCCACACGTTGTGACACACACACGCACACTCACACACACACTCACACACACACACACACACACACACACACACACACACACACACACACACACACACACACACACACTTCCACACATAAAGCCCTGGCAGGACTCACTGCTATGTTTTATTGAGGATATGGACATGAGGCAGGGGAATATAATTCTCGTCTTAACTCCAGTACCAATACTTTTGCTGTCCCAGCACAAATTCTAATGTTAATATCATTAATGAAACTAATGGTTAGTATGGCTGCAGCCCATATTTCCGACTGACTCCGCATTAGAATCACTGCATGCTCTTTCATAGCCAGCTAATTTAGCTGAATTGCTTCAATGCACAATCCCGAGGCAGTAAAGGCTACACTTTATGCGATGATAACGGCAACAGTTAATAGATTATACTTTTCTTCTCGGGATATAAGATGTTTGTTTCAGCAACTATAAAACAAATACAGAATTAATATTCAACAGCCTTGGTGCTTTGAGTCTAACAATAGCCTGATTTCCACTAGCGAGCCAGACTATGTAAGCTAGAGTTCTAAATGCTAGGCACTTAATGCACTGATTTTATGTAAATACGTTCTGAACAGGGATTGGTCCTGGAAAAGCTCTCTTGCCTGTGCAGTGGAAAAGTGGCTGAAGTTGCCCCGGTGCTTGTCCTTTCCTCACTAAGCCCCCACCAAGCCCTGGTGCCATACTTCCCAGTCATCCATTCAGGGAGGCTGAAAATGAGCTGCTGCCTGCCTGTCTGTGCTCTAGGCACTGGCAGAAGCTGGAGGGCACAGAATGAGTCTCACTGGTGTGATATGAATATGCCTATTTTGCCTTACGGCGCCTGCGTAATTTCCGCGGCTTTTGTGAGCAGCATTCACGTATGCATGCCCTCTCTGTGTCTCATGTGGGATACACACCAATACGCATATGATTTCTATACATGACCCCCCTTTCCCATATCTGTCAGTATAGTCCCCAGCCTTTGTATTCCCCCCAGGGCTTTATGCAGCTGTATCACTTTGCCTGCAGCGATTGTACCCTGTCTCCCCCTGTGGTTGAAACTGAGCAGACTTTAGAAACCATATTGAAAACCTCCAGAGAAGACAAGTTGCCACTCAAAGTGATTTTCCTCCTCACCCCTGATACAACGCTGTTTCACATCCAAAAATAGTTGCACTGCCACTGTGATCAGAATAGGTAGTTGTTCCGCGTGCTATTCATGGGGCGATATTTTTACTGACAAGTCTTTGTATGGGTGTTTGTTTGTTTGTGTGTGTGTGTGTGTGTGTGTGTGCATGCATATTTGTGTGTCTATCAGTTGAACCATCAGAGGTGGTTGTACTGGGTTCTTTCAGGGCCATTGAAGGAAAGGAGTTGAACCTGTGCTGCTACACCACGTCTAGTAACCCCCCTGTCCAGATTCGCTGGTGGCTGGGCTTCAGGGAGCTCAACACCACTGTTGTCACCATGGCAGAGGTGGGACCACCCAGTAAACACTCAGCACCGGGCATAGATTTTTAATTTGACAGGCAATAACAATGTTCTGCCCGGAGATGATGTATACAATGGTTTATGACTGCAGATCATGCATGCACTAAAACTGACTATTAGAAAATGTCATGTTTTTGCTTTTGTGAGCACACTCCATGATTTGATAGAGTGCAAAAGCGCTGCCCTTCACTCAAGCTTGCCTTTAGGATGTGAACAACAAAAAACTATTAAAATGCTGTCCACTGAATTAAAAAGCATTCTTGATATGAAATTTGACCTCATGTGAACCCACGGAGATGAAAGGGAATGGCTTGACCATGAGCAATCTCTAAATAGGCCTTCTTCATATTTGCAAATGAATCAGAAGCCATTCCAAAAGAGTATTCTGTTGCTCTTCTTCTCTTTTGTGTATGTTAATAAGATCAAAGTGAAAAAAGCTGACACGGAAGATGAGCATTATTAAACAAGCTCTTTATTCATCTGGCAGCAGCATTTTCATTTGATCTTACACAAGGCACTGAGTGTGCTGTGTGTGAGCTTTAATGCATCTGAAACAGCGTGAGGTTAATGAAGACTGACATTCCTGTCCAGTCTTTTTGTTAGTCTTTGTGGCTATGGCTTTTACACTAATCACCACAATAATAGCCTTAATAACCAGATGTGCTGCACAGGCATGACCACTCTCATACAGGTGCAAAATGGTGCTTTACTCAATTTATAACGGTGTGCAAAGAGGAAGAGTCACACAAATTTGCTTATTCTTTTATAGACCATGCACAACATCAATTATTACAGCAGCTAATTTGCCATCTGTGTTTGCCAAGACAATACAGTGTGGGTGGTTTTCCTTCTGTGATTTTTTTTTTTTTTTTTTAAATCTCTTCTTCAAATGAGTATGCCGGAGCTTACTGTCCCCAGACTGAACTGTCATATATGCTTTGTGTCTACAGGGAGACAATGGTGGGATGACAACCATGTCCAACATGACCCACCGGGTCTCACGGGAGGAGAATGGGCTGCCGCTCACGTGTGAGGCCTTCAACAAGGGCACACGCTTCTCCAAGACTCAGACCACCAACCTCAACATCTACTGTTAGTGAGCTTGAGTCTAATTTCTTGAAACAGTGCTATATTTAGTAGACATCATTCCGCCAAGCTCTAAAAGAAAATTTGTCCTTAGCTTGAAGCAATATTTTATTGCAGAACATTTTCACATTTCAGCACGCACACCTCCAAAGTGGTTCAAGAGGGGCAACTGCCAGCATGAGCTGGCCTGGGGATCCAATGACACCTCCAGCATTCACAGCTTTTTTTTTTTTTTTTTTCCACTGCTGATATCAACAGATTCAAACAGGCAAATATACCTCTTGGAAAGCATGATCCTGGACACAGAATAACCTTGGGCTGTGATCATAGTAGAATGGTTTTTAGACCAGGTTTGCAAAGTGAAAACGAGTGAATAGTGACAACCACAACTCTCTAAAGAGAACTCTTATAGAGGTGCATCAGTAGTGAAAATATTCTACCAAATATCACTTCAACTCTTTTTGATGCCATTGCTTGTATTTGTATTTCAGACCCTCCTCTGAAGGTATGGCTTGAAGTTCCTCCTCCAGGGGTTCCACTTCGCTCAGGGAGCAAAGTCCACCTTGTGTGCTTCTCAAGTGGAGGAAATCCCACTGGGACACTCACCTGGCTCAAGGTTTGTGTCTGTCTTTGTGTGTGTGCGTGTGTGTGTGTGTATGTGTGTGTGTGTGTGTGTGTGTGTTGAGGAGGCGAGGGTATTTCTGGATTTACATTCAGGGGGGTAACTGCCATTTTCCTTGCAATAGCTAATAGTTAAGAGTGGCATATGCATAAACTAATATATTTAATAGCTCCTTTGCCTGTTTTAGGATGGAAAGACAGTTCCAGAAGCGCTGAGGCAGGTGCCTTTTGATAAGGGTGTTTCTCGAGAACTAGTCCTGATCTTGAAGCCCAGTGACAACATGGCTACCTACCGCTGTGATGCCAGGAATGAAGCAAGGAAGGTTCTCTCTGCTCAGACCAAGCTCATGGTTCACTGTGAGTTATATTTGACCGCTAGCCAAGACGTAACATAAACATCGATTGATAAACAAGATTGAACTAAAGGTCAGGATCTTTATCCCAATCTTTAACTCAGCTGAAGCAAAAGTACAATATTGGATTAGCTGAAATAAACATTTGAGTTTAACTCAGTCACATAGATTTTCAGCTACTATAGTTTATGCTGTTTTTTTTTCTGGGAGTCAAAAATGTGGTCAGAAAAGTTGGACTTTCCTTATAAATTCCACTGGTCCCCAGTTCCAGCAGTGAGCTTGAAGATCATATCCAACCAGAGGGAGCTTCATCGGGGCCAGACCATCAGTCTGGAGTGCGTGTCTGGAAGCAGTAACCCTAAGGCCAACATCTCCTGGAGTCTGGGTCCATTCAGGTTAGGCATGGATTTTTGGCTAGACAGTGGGTAGTGAGGTCAGCAGCACACAGTCCATTAGCAGAGACTTGATGGAGGCTTTTTCATAAAAAAAAATATGGATAATTATCGTCAAGTCATAATGAGGCTAAATGACTGATATTTATCATATGAAATGGGATATTTATGCCTCACTGATAGGTAAACTTTGACTCTTTGGTATTTGTGTCCTAGGCTCAAAGGGGTGGATCAGGCACCCAGGAGGGCAGAGTTTGGTGGTGTGTCGGTTCGCAGTACGCTGTCCCTGACTCTGGCATCACAGCACAACAATCAGAGGGTCATTTGCCAGGCCTACAGCTCTCTTCTGGCTGAGGGGGCCAACACCTTCTATGAGCTCAATGTGTTGTGTGAGTAAAGTGCACAATAGGCTTTCTTTCTTTCTTTCTTTCTTTCTTTCTTTCTCCACGTTTGTGAGACTAAATTCTGGCAGACGCTGCAGGGATATCTTTGGAGACGGAGAACATAGGTAAAGTCATTTATCCTAGCTGCAGTTAGTCTGTTCAGCTGTTAGATGTTTAATTTTCAGCTTTATAGTTGCACTGTATGTGTGATAATGATGTGTTGAGTAACTCTGGGAGTGAACCCAGCTAGCCTTCTCAGTCACTAACTTAAATATCTTGTGTGCTGTACTTTGTGATCTACTGTTTACTCGTTCCATCAGTGTTGTGATGTGCTGCGTGCTGTATGTTGTCATGTTTTTAATGAATGAATGTTTTAATTAACTGCCAGATGAGCCAAAGACAATTTTTCCACCCAAAAAATTCAAATAGTTCTGTTCTCTTCTATTCTTGCTTCGTTTCTCTCTTGTTTTCTGTCTTAGTGTGTGACTGAGAGACACACTTTGCATTAATCTTAACAATGCATAATAATCATCTATAATGGCACGTTGTATAACTGTCTATGTATAGTATGTGCATATGTGTTTGTTGTTTGCTGGAAACCTTTGTTGTGTTTTGTGAGTCTGTTTAGCTGTGCGGCAGTGTGTCCTAATTGTGCATTTGCTTTGCTGCGTGGCCATGTTTGTCTTTGATGCCATTTCACAGGCAGCAGCCAGCCACCGCTTCAAAGCTTGTTGCTGTGTATGAGCATGAAGGCATGTCACTGTGTGTTTGTGTGGAGCTGTGGTTGGACAACAGTACTGTCACTCGGTGTTTTAATGCCTGTCCCTCTCCCTCCCGCATTGTCTCACTCCCCCGTTGCCTTGGTGTGTGAAGTTGGTTAGATCTGGAATTATTGGTGGGATGTCAACTTTCTACTGGTTTGACTCTCATTAGTGTCTCTCTGCTTTCATGCTCAACATGTTCGTTGGTGTGACTTTGTGTTCTCTCTAGCTGGTTCACTCTGTGCACCTGTGTTTGTTCTGTGCTTGCGTGTTTTTAGTGTAAATCCAATATATGCATATCCGTGTGCTGTTTCTCTATCTTTATCAGACCCACCAGAGTTTAGCCCAGAGCAGCCAAAGCAGGTCCAGGTGGTGGAGGATGACATGGCAACCATCCCGCTGTTGGTCTCAGCTAACCCAGCAGAGGTCTCCTGCATTTGGCTGCACCGCAGGGAGAAGCTGGTCAAAGGTGATTCTGGGCTCTGTGATGGCTCTATAACCGGGTCCTAGTTGAGCTGAGCCAGCAACTAAGCACTCAGCTCTGCTATTCAGGGTCTGAATAAAACATGGCAGGTTAGCCAGCATGGGAGCCTGCCAAATGTGATTCTCATTATGGCTCTAATATATGCAGTCTAAATGAGGATTGCTGTCTCCCTGAATACAACAATCATTCCAAACCTGGCTTCTCCTCCATGACTGTCATCAGGACCCCACTGCAGCCACTCTCTCTCTCTCTCTCTCTCTCTCTCTCTCTCTCTCTCTCTCTCTCTCTCTCTCTCTCTCTCTCTCTCTCTCTCTCTCTCCATTAACTCCATTACGGCCACCAGCCCCACCACAAAATTCCTGTATCCCCAATGTGGGAACCCACCTATTAAATTTTGAGCGCTGCGGTACAGAAGGTGTCCCTCACACAGCCTATTGTTGGTGTAATGTGGGGATCTCGCCAGGCAAATCAATAATGCAGGATTAGATGTCACTTAGAGACCAGTGGCCAGAGGACATGTGGTTGATGAGCGTGTAATGAATACTTAATTTACCATTTGTGTGTGTGTGTGTGTGTGTGTGTGTGTGTGTGTGTGTGTGTGTGTATGTTTTTGTAAAGAGAGGGATCCACGCTACCACTGGATAGAGGACTCCTCACTGGAGATCATGAATGTAACAAGGAAAGACGCCGGCATTTACACTGTGCAATGCTCAAATGACGAGGGCACCAACCACACCTCTGTCAGTCTGGACATCCTGTGTAAGAACCTGCACACAGCTCTCGAACAAGAGAAGATACATACACACTCACATTCACAGACATGCTGTGATTTTGCCAAGTTGCCCAATTTGTTGATGATAGAACATAAAGAAATGTCCTGATGAAAACAAAAGTGGGAAACAGCTATCTATTATTACATATATGTTGTGTTTACTGATTTGTATTTTCATATTTTTGCAAAATAGTAAAATATAGCTTTTGGCCAAAACAACTGGAGATTTTGGGAAAACGTGTTATCCAGTTTTATTATCCTGGAATTAAACTGGAAGTCTATCAGCTATAGCTTACATAAAGAATTTGCCATTTGAATTTCTTCTATGACAAAAACGCAAGAATAAAAGAGTTCAGGTTTAGTCAAGAGCTGTAACTCATTGTGTGCCTGTAAGATTCTCAGCGAGAATCAAATCCCATATCCAAGCTGAGATTTTAGGTATGAGAAGTGGCCTTGAATAACAGAATCCAGTTTGCTCTATTAAGTGAATATAAAATGTGTCAGGGGCGTTATTGACTAATACCAATGATTGAATAGTTGCTTGGCCAGAATGCTGAGAGTTTGGTTTTCAAAAATCACTGCATGGCCTCTACTGTTTTTTTTTTTTTTTTTTTTTTTTTTTTAACAAAAGTTCCCCAGTGATTGGAATTGCATGATGCTCCAATTTGCCTTTGATCCACAACCGTGTATTAGCCACCAGTTTCTGTGTTCAGGGTTCTTTGTTGTGAAGCACACACAAACCACACTGTAAAAAGTATTAACTCGAAGAAGGAAGCAACAAACACACAGTCTGAGTGTTGTGTTCTACTTATGCACCTATAACTCTGTTTGGTTCATCAGGTTATGCACAACCCAAACAAATACAGGTACAGTCACAGACACATTAAGTGTTTGGAATATTGTCTTAAAAAATATCTTTTGATAAGTCTCAGATATCACAATGGTTAATCATGTTTCAAGTATGCTAGCCAGTTCAATAAAACAGACATTTCTAGATTATTAAGGCACATGCAATAGGAAATTACAGAAAATAAACTAATATAACCACAAATATATGCTACTATATCACCTGCCTCTCTCAGCCATAATATTTCAAAAAGGTTTGTTTTTTTTCTAACCCTAACCTGCTACACAATTCACCCAGCATATCATTAGTCTCATACAAATAGCCCAGCTTCATTTTACTGCAGAGACCAAGCAGAAGTTTGCATGTCAATTGGCATTTATTTTGCAAAGCTTCAAACGTGTAAGCCTCTAACAGCAGATTTGTGATGCATCAAAACCGTCTGTGCGTGCATATGCACACACAAACACACGAGAGAACATACCCTTTCAGCCACATCCCAGCAGCCCTGCTTCATTCATCAGCCCCACATGCCAGGCCCTCCACCTCCATCGCTGCCCCATGCCCAACCTCCAGCCCCAGGCCCTCTGCCCCCACCAGTAATGATTTAATAATAGCAGTGTTGAAAATGTAGGTCTGACTGTTCCACCAAAGCCCACAGTACAAGCCTAATGGATACTGCCGTTCTGATCTGATTGGGCATGACAGTTGTAGATATTCATTATGTATGGCGGATTGTAGCAGCTTTTATGGGTGGCAGTGTAACCCACTTAACAATGTCGTTCCTGGTTAGCAGGCAGACATGGGTGAATCCCACCAACACAGAGGTTTGTGAGAGAACTTGTATGTCTCTCTGGTGTCTCTCGCCACTCCTCTGTGTGTGTGAACATAGGTTTAGACAAGCAGGCACTAATGGCCTTATTGTTGTAAGTACATGGCACCCATGGGAAGAATAAAAAGCTAAAGTGGAGAGGAATGAAGACAAGAGAGGAGCCATGAAGCCAGGACATACATGATGATGTGATGGGATGAAGAGATAGATGGATGGATGGATGGATGGAAGTTTCCAGCCTGCCTTAGTTAGAGAGGAGAAGCTGTCAGTTCAGGGTCTCTTGGGTCATTTGAGCCATTTTTGGATTGTTGGAATAGCATCTGTACTCGCCCACTTATAGGGATGTTAATGGCATTGTATTTCAAACACAGAAGCCAATTAGGATGAGGATATGAACATGTTGAAAGGCAAAAGAGTGTACGAGTAATTATAGCAATGCAGCATGCCTGTGTAATGGGTTGGCAAATTGTTAGTCCCAGGATGGTATGTTAACCTTTTGCTTTACCTCAACCTCCCGTCCCTTTGTTTCTCCCAGATGCTCCTAGTGTGAAGGCTGCGAAAGACCCTGTGCATGTGAACTTGGGAGAAACAGCAGACCTGATATGTGTGGCAGACGCTAACCCCATTACATCTGGCATGTTCACCTGGAAGTGGCTGGTCAGAGCTATGCACACAAACACACACAAAGAGATAGAAAGAGAAAGACAGAGAAACAGCCCCCGAATTTTATTTCCCTTTATCTGGTTTCCTTTCTATTATTTTATCCATTCTTACTTTTTATCACCTGCCCTTCTAAATGCACAGATGCACCATATTTCACTGGCTCTAACTATCCTTCCGCCCCACCTCTCGCTGTTCCACTCTCAGCCCAAATCCAGAAAAATAGCTTTCATTATGGCCGCATGACTAAAGGGCACATTCATCAACGTGGCGTGGTATCTGTAATAGTGATCCTTTCTCCAGACTCTCCCACCCCCTGGCTGTGCTCTGTGTCCTACTCCCCACCTGCCCATCTCCCGCCTGTCCCTTTCCCCCCCGGCTCTGCAACCGCTGGCATTATCTTTCTTTGTCTTCCTCCCTCCCAGCCTTGGGAGGGAGAGATGCTTTTCTTCTCTGCTTTTCTTCTCTGCTTTCCCACCCTGTCTACCTGTCTTACTCTCTTTCTGCTCTCCATGCAAGGGATCACTCATCACGCTGCACCCCAACTCATCCAAAAAGGAAGGAGGATGATATGGAGGAATAGCTGCTGTCCTCCTCTAATCCCTCCTCACTCTATCTTCCACAGGGGGAAGCGAACATGGAGAAGGGTGAGGAGGTGCAAGATGAAGAATCAGGCCTACTGACCATCCATAAAGTGACTCGGGCTGATGCTGGGCGTTACCAGTGTACAGTCAATAATGGTATAGCACCCTCAGCCAGTGTGGATGTGCGGCTGGTTGTGCACTGTGAGTTCATAGAACCATTTTGATATTTTTTCAGCCGAACTGTTCTTTTGATTTCTTCACCATGGCATGTAACAATTTTGCTAGTTGCATGGGTGCTGAGAAACTTACAGCTAAAAATCTGGCTCCAATTGAACTACTGAGCAACTGAGCCACCTGCGAAGTAGCACAAAACACCCATACAATAAATATCGTTTTTGGATTCAAAACATTCATTCTTAAGTCAATTAGCTTTGATGCTACAGGTTGCGTCGTCATCTGTTGCTGTTCCAAATTGCTGTACTCCAGTTCATGTGACTTAAATAAGATTGGACAACAAAATCAAAACAGCCCACATTGATTTCAAAGTCTGGTGCATAGGTAACCATTTTGCCAAGATAAAAAAAAATCAAACTTTTCCAGCTTGTTGCCCTTGCATCTCTTTGAAAGCAAACCCCAAGGGAACAGCAGTCTGCACAGAACAAATATTCTGTTCCCCCCTAGTCTACAAAAACCAGGGGTTCATCGGTGCAACGACACGGCTTTTTTTGAGTAGGCTACTAAAATCACAACTTGTTGTAACGTCAAATAATGGACTAAAGTCTGAGCATTTCAAATTCAATAAGGAACAGAAGATTTGTTCTGTGCTGACTGCTGTTCCCTGGAGGCTTCCTTTCAAAGGGAAGTGAGGACAAGCAGAGGAAATTTCAACTTTTTATCTTTTTTATCTTGGTAAAACATATGACAATGGCTACCTATGTTCTAGATTTTGAGGACTAATTTGATTTTGCTGGATGACCTTATTTAGGCTGCATAAATTGAAGTGCAATATTTTGGAACTGCAACAGATGGACAAGGACAGAACAAGGAGAGAGACCCAGAGACAGAAGCAGAGGAGACAAAACCGGCAGCAGCAAGGTTAGAGGACTAAAGACTGAACATTATGAATCCAAAAAGGGCATTTATGGGTGTTTTTCAGCACTACACAGATGGCTTTATTGCCCTGTATAGTTCAACTGGAGGCCGATTTTAAACAGTAAGTTGTAGTCAGCAGTAATGCAATCAGCAAAACTGTTGTGTTTACCAACAGACATCATAGTAGAGACGTCAGAAATAGCATAGCCTAACAAAACTCCCTAAATTGTCTCTTAAAGGTAAAACGTGGATAGAGAGTTGTTTCTAGAAACATGCAAACGTGTTTTTGTACCTGTCAGAGTATACACGTGTACTGCATTTGTAATGCATTGTATCTGTTTATGCATGAATAACCTCCATTCATGTCCTGCCTTGTGTAGTCAAGCCAGAACTTCAGAAGGGAGCCCAGTGGAGGAAGGTGGCAAGCAGAGGGGACGGCACCAGCTCAGCAGAGGTACTGTGTCAGGCAGAGGGCGTCCCTCGTGTTGATTTCTCCTGGGCAAAAAACGGCCTGCCCATTGACTTTGCAAATCCTAGGTAAGAAAATACACATCACTCTATTTTTTCTCATCTTTTATTTATTTTATTTATTTATTTTTTTTTTTGGAATTGCCTTTCGTGCCACTGTCAGCATTTGGTTACATATAGATAAAGCCTCACAATTAGATTAGGTTCTACCCTAATATTATATATTCTTCGCACTGCTAAATCCAGATTTAGTACATTTTATACTTTGCTTTTCACTATGCAAATACCTGTTTAATGCTTCTTTGATGTGTGAAATTGGGAGACTTAGTGCAATCTGCAGGACATCACAATCCCTGCTGTCTGCCTGCTCAGGATTTATCTCCCGCTCTGTGTGTGTGTGTGTGTATGTGTGTCTCTGTGTGTGTGTGTGTGTGTATGTGCGTGTGTGTCTGTGTGTCTGTGTGTGCTGTAGGTATGAGGAGCGGACTGTGAGGGAGGGCTACTTCCACACGAGCACAGTCACAGTGGTGAATGTGAGCGCAGCAATGGACTACGCTGTCTTTACCTGCACGGCTCGCAACTCCCTTGGGGAAGACACTGTAGACATCCAGCTCGTCAGCACAAGTATGCATTTGTGCATTTGCAGTTCTATCTCTCTCTTGTGTGTGTGTGTGTGTGTGTGTGTGTGTGTGTGTGTGTGTGTGCCTGTGTGCGTTTGTACGTGTGTGCTCCTTTGTAAGATCCATCTCTGACACATACAGTAATATCAGTCATTAATGATCAACATGAAAGGCGAGGCCACTTATACATGTAAGGATCATGCTCGTCACGTACTCGTCAGTGGAGCACAAGTTTCCCTTTGGCCCCAATTTGGCAGTATCTTAAAACAGTTGTGTCTGTGCTGCCTTGTCCAAGATTTATCAGCCTTTTGCAGCTCTGTTACAATAGTGTGGGACGGCCCCTGAGCATGCAGAATTCTCTCTACTGAAGAGAGCCGGTCCTCCTGAGTGTCAAGCCTTCAGGGAACGTATTCCATTGCCGTATCTCTACCTTATCATTTAGCCTATACCACTACTTCTCTCTCTGATAATGCTGCAGTGATATGTTTTGCTCTCCCGGCATGCTTAAGCTTACTTGCCTTCGAGCTGCTGGAGTATGCTTTCACCACCACCACCATCAGCAGCACAGTCCTGCTCTCAGCAAAGCCCCATAGCCGTCATTGGACACATTTAATGTTTACTATAAAAAGCGTAAAAATACAATCCAATATTCACCCTGTTTTTCCCCCACTCTTTTTTTTTTTTTTTTTTAGCGCTGTGAATATTCATAATTAATCTGACGCAGTGATAATAAATTTTATATGCTTCCTTATCATTTGAGAGCCTGAGAGGATGAGAGAGGTTTTTTTTTTTCCATGCCTGGTGCTTTTTGGATTTGAAGGAACCAGAGATCCAAATAAGGCTGACCTCTTTGCCCTGGAATCTTATGAGTGGAGCTGATAGTGGGAATTATTTACTCTGCAAACTGAGCTGCAGCCTGGAGCCAGAGACTAGTAGAGCATCCCCTTCTTATGTTGCTGCTCAACTATCTCTCCTCCTTCTCTCCTTGACTATCTCTCTCCCTCTGCCCCCAAAACCACCCCTCTTTTTTCATGCTCCAAATGCAAAATAATCCACTTTTTCTTCACTACCCTGACAGAAGTAGTGCCCTGTGTCAGACTGAAGACCTGGTTAGCCTCCTTTGATCTTTATCCACAAATTTGATAACAATCAAGCAGCTACATCCTTCACTGCAAGACATTGGTTGGATAAATTGAACAAATAAGCCACTTTGTTTTGAAAGGGATCAGCCATTTGGCCCTGACCACACTTTGTGTTCATCCATAAAACAAAACACAACCTGTGTGCAGAAAACCAGAAATAGGAGATTAGTGGTACAAACCTGATGTTGTCAGAAAGGTGCTCCTTGGAAAACAGGATAACAAATCAGGATTCAGCTTGACAATGGTCTCGATTTAGATTCGCTAGATTCATTAACATTTGAAACATTAAACCAGGAAAAAACTTCAGATGTGAAAAATCAATTAAGAAGCCTTTTTGGTTTCACTGATGTCTTTTGGCCTTGCCCAGGGGAGTGTGTGTTGACTGAGCAAAGTAGCAAATGCACTCAGTCAGAACGAGGAATCTGTAATTACAACAATTGTGGCAAGGTTTTTAATATGACAAATCCAGACAGCAATATACAAAGGAGACATACTCCCTCACTATTTACCTGTCTTGTTTTGTTTGTGCTGCAAGACTCACTGCTCCCTCAGCTCAGGAGGGGGCAGTGAAGTTTATGGAAGGGGACAGTGACTCATTCTCATTCCCTCTATACCTCTCTCTCCTACAAGAGGAAACCGAGATGGAGATTAGGAGAGGAGGTGTAATCATGTAATTATGATTGTCTCTTCCTTGATTGCATTTTATTCACTGTTTGTTTTTACTGATCACTTGCAATCATTGCCAATTTTCTTTATTAAAACTTGTGGGTTTTAAATATTGAAAAAGAATTTTGCTCTTGTGCTTCTAGAAATGTGTCCTGTGAAATAAAACTGTGTGATGAGCATTAATTCCTGATACTACATTATTAGGCAAACGAAAACCAAACACTTTGCTCTCTTTTAATCTTCTTGATCTAGGCAAACTATGTTTTTGAGACTTTATTAATGTATCCGCGGAACAGTAAATCGTGCATGTAGATGTGACCATCTCTCCTTTTTTAAAAAAAATCTATTTATTCAAATTCTAATAAAATGCAAACACAGAAACATTATAGGGAAACACAGTAAACTTCAGCTCTGGCAAGACTCAATGCAGGGCCAGCAGGGGCACATGAACATTTTATTTTATATTATATTGTTTTGTTAAGTTTTGTTTTTTCACTGCATTTCATTTCATTTATTTTATTTTATTTTGGTTTATTTGCAACATGTGACTTTAGAGGCAACAGAAATAATTACCCAAGTATACCCAGAGTGGATATTTTTGAGCTCATGAAGTCTTTTTAAATAGGCATTTGTCCACAGGGGGTGTTTTGTTTCTGGTCAGCATTTTCTCAATATCTAGAAAACTTGTTTATTACTGTTCATTACATTGTTTTTCCTTTCTCCTCACTCCCAGATCACCCAGATCCTCCCTCATCATTTCGTCAGGTCAGTGTTGGTCATGACTCGGTCACCCTGGAGTGGCTGCCTGGCTTTGACGGCGGTTTGCAGCAGCAGTTCCGTATAAGGTGAAACGTCAGGACATGGAGTCAATTTCACAATGAGATCCATTGATAATCAAACAGTATCTTACTCACTGAGCAAGCAACTGGAAGCTATTGACGATATCTGTTGACTGACAGATACCGCTGGGCCCGGTCAGACAGTTTCCTGTATGTAGACGTGTTCCCTCCCAGAGCGACTAGCTTCACTGTCACTGGTCTGTCCCCTGTCACCACCTACAACTTCTCTGTCAACGCCCTCAATGCAATGGGAGAGAGTGGCTACGCTGACAATAACGCAGTACTGACCATCACCACTGAGGGTCAGTTTGACACTGAGAGTACTCTATAGCCAATTTATTCTCCATAATGAACTCTTAAATCTACTCTCTGAAATCTTTGTATCTTTCAAAATGTCAGCTTTTCAGAAACAAAGAAAGGCAGACTGTTTTTTTTTTTTTTTTCTTTAGCATACTGTAGCCACCATGCATTTTTGAGTTTACCCAGCAGGTTCTGAAAGGAGTTCCTAAAGCTAAACGTGGGGCATATTCCCAGGACATAGAAGAATAAAAAATCCTCCAAGTGAATTTAAAACGTGAAAATCATTAAAATTGGAATTACAAGTTTTCGCAAAACACGAGTAACAAACCTGTTCATTCCATTATGCTTTTCAGTGTAGTGTAGTGTGTTATTTTTGTTATGCTCTTCACCGTGGTCCTTGTCTACAGAAAGGCCAGAGCCGGAGGAGGTCCCACCAGATGATGATTCAGCCTCACAAAGTAAGTCTTTTATCACAACCCCCTGAAAAAGCTCTTAAGGGCAGTTTGAAATTGCTGTTTGCACAGCAGCTAGCTTCATTTGGCTAAATCATGTTAATGTATGCACCTCCAAGACTGTTAATGTTTGCTCTTTCAGAGTAGCGGTTGTCATGGTAGCCACCCATACCTTTTCCCCTCTGCTTTTCTTTAATCAATAAAGACAATTGAGAGTAGTTGGGTCTGCATCAATCAGTTTTTATTATCATCCCAAATTTCCATCCTCCTTCCTCTCTTTAATTTACATTATCATGCATTAAACTAATGCTCCTAATCTTGATTGTTTGTGAAAAAGGTGCAACAGGACTGCCGACCTATTTGATAATACTGCTCACAGCGATATTTGGGGTCCTGCTGGCGCTGAATTCATTGGGTTGGTTTCTGGGATTGAAGAGGAAAAGGAGGTGGGGCCAGACAGGTAATAACCGTGATCTTCTTGTCTGTGGACGTGAAAGTGTTTTCCCCCTCACTCTCTGTCATTATAATGTCCCAGACCTTCAACAAGACTCCAAAGCGATTACTCTGAACCGTGATACAACTGTCACCTCTACCTCTGTCTCTTCTCATCTCGCCTCGTCCCTTTCTTTGTCTATCCTGTCTCCTCTCCTTCTGCTCTCTCCCTAAGTTTCTCCCTCCCTCCAAATTTATCCTTCAAAGCTGTCCCTTCTGTGTTTCCTCTCTTCCTTTTATCTCATTTGCTAGCTTTATGTCCTTCCTCCATCTCTCCATCTGCCTCTTCCTATTTGTTTCTCAGCTGAACTGTCAGGTTGCCCCCTTCGTCGTTACTTATTTTTCACTTCTTCTGCCCTCTGTTTTTTTTCATGGGTTTTTGACCTTGCTTCTCTTTATTTCGCTCATTCTTACCTCACTTTCTGTCTTCTTCATCGCTCTGACCTATTTCACTGCTTATAAAATGATGCCACTCTCTTCAAGTCCTAATTTCCTAATACTAAGCCTCTTTCCCCCTGTTTCTCTTCCCCTTGCAGGGGGTAGAGAGAGCAGTGTGTTGGATGGAAAGAAGAATGAAGAGGAGGGGTAAGTTAAAGCTCTGCAGTAGAACCAATAAAGAGGCCTTCATCCAATCCACTCTAAGAAGTCTGAGACCTGACCCGTAGGCTGACCCAGCTTCTGAAACAGCCGAGCAGGCAAAACAACAGTCTCTGGCCAGCATCCACTTATATTAGTATCATCAAGCAGGCCCGACAATCCTGCATTAATTGGGTGCATGTATCACAAGCTAAACACATTCTCGTTAAGATTTTATAACATGCAGAGAATGTTGCCATGAGTTCCTTGTGTTTATCTGTGTTTGTTAATATTGGGGATTAAGTGTTTTTGGAAGAGGACTGCATGGAAGAAAGCCATTGAGAAATGAAAAGAAATGTTATGGAAGAACCTGCACTCCCCATTCAGGTCCAGTCAATCCACTGTAAGCAACTCCAATAGGTATGAGAGCAGAGAGAAGGTCAACGCCGCAGCCCAGCGCACCCTCCTAATCGACTCTGGATCTGAAACAGACAGCAACATCTATGAGAGATACGCTGGGGTAAGAACAGAGAGAGAGAGAGGGGAGAGCACGATGAAGGAAGGAGAAAAACAATATTGAGAAAATATGTAAACAGAAAAGCTTGAGTAAACAGGTGAAGAGACGATAGAGGTTAGGGTGAGGGGGGGAAGGGGTCTGCTGAGAGGAGGAAGTGCAGAATTCAGGCATAGCAGGAAAAGTGGGTAGATAAACTAATGAAAACCTTTAGCTGTGCTCAGAGATGGAAGACAGATCAATACCTCACAATTAGCATTCAAAATACACATCGATCGGCGAAATTATCATTTTGCACTTTTTAAAAGGCCAACAAGGAGTTGAACCCTGCAGAAAAATGTTGAGTGAGGTGTAACAAGACAGATAGAACTGCTCTGTCAGGATGGAGTATAATGAAACCTTAATTCCCCGTGGAGGCAGGCTTTAGCTACCCTTGATTTAAAACATTGCATACTTTATGCACTCAGTGCCATGCTTCTGAGTCGTCGTGTACACTGACGTTAAAACGCACCGAATTATCTTTCACTTAAAGGGACTTAAGATCAAAGTTAATCTAATTCTATTTCTTGTTTCTGTTTTACTCATTCCAGGAAAGTTCCCATTACTATTACCCCACTAGTGACTACTGGCCCCCTCTGCATCCACTTACTGAGGAAACTCACAGGCTTGGTGAGATAAAAGCACAGGCAGTCGATTATTCAAATTGTTGCTCATGTAACCTCTGCCCAAAGTACAGAAATATTTTTATCATTTTATCTTCTTTTTTTTTTTTTTTTTTTTTTTTTTTTTTTTTTTTTTTTTTTACAATTCTGTGATTTTAAAGTGCCCACTTGTATTTGTTTTAATCAATATATTGTTATTGATATTCCTGTGTGAGATGAAGTGTGATTAGTCCTGCTTCGGGGTTAACAGTAGAACGCTTGTACAAAACCAAGAGTTAAGGCAATAAAAAAAAAAAAAAGGAAAAAAGAAAAAGGCTCTTTAAAAATGGAATTGAGGGAACCATTTCACTCTCACAAGGCTCTTGTTGGATTACTTGGATTACTTTGGCTCTGACTTCCAATCAGAAAATGTGGTGAAGCTGCAGACTTTTAAGTTACAAGGTAAGCTGCTTTGAATGAACTTTATTCTGTGGCTTCACTGCTGACTGCAGTGACATAGACACTCGCAACAGATACATTCATCTGCAGAATGTGCAATTTCTCCAAAGTTTTGAATGAAGCTGAAGCAGTGAACAGGTGAAGTGAAGTGCAAAGGAGAAGCTTATTAACTAAAACTTGGAAATAACAACAGGGCGACTGTACATTGTATGGTGGAAAAGACCCACAGTGATGACTCTCACATTGCAAGGGGTCATCTTGATGTAAACAATGCATGTAATATGACTTACTGTTGCTTTTATATTGTTTATGATTAGCAATTACTGTCTATAACGTATTGATTTCTTTTGATTTTGAGATGTATTTGTTCGTAATGTCCAGCCTCAGGTTATGATATATGTCTTGTCTTCTGGTCTTAACTGTTCAAGATGTCACCCGCTACCCAGTGGAATCTCAAGGCCACGTGTATGAGGATGTAACAGACTGTGATCTATACCAGGATGTACTGGCCTCCTCTCTGCCTTCCCCTCCTTCCTTGTTTGACAGCAGATTGCCACAGCGAAAGAGTGACTGGAGATCACCTGCTTACCCTGAGGTCTATAGCAATAAATCAAAAAGTTGAAGTATGGCGTGAAGTCCTGCATGCAGCTATATGTGGCTTAAATGTCTTAGTATAGCAGTGCAGTCCAAAAAAAATATACAGCTCAGCAACGTGCATGATTTACCTTCAGCAGTTTAACAAGGGTATAATGCTAATGCTGGCTCAATGTGTCTATCAGCAGGGAAGTGGGAGAGTGAAGGAGTCCATGGCTGATCGACTACCACAGAGAGATTATGATCTGCCTTTTGAACTTCGAGGCGAGTTGGTGTAGAGAATGAGAAAGTGGGAGCTTTGTTCAAACAACCGCAGTACGCCAGCCCCCCTGGCTCAGAAGGAGAAATTTGGTAAAAAGTTGTATCGCACATATTCAGAACAATTTCGTGTCCTTTTTCCCCATTCTATTTGAATGGAATCTTTCAAGACATCTTGAATAACCCTGTCAGAGGAATGAAAGAAGGTTGAAATGCTTTATGCAGCCCTCCAAAATATTTCACTTTCAAGTATGTAGACTATTGTAGTTTTGCAATGTATATCACTATGTTACCATTTTTTTCCATTCATGGATATTTTCCTCATATGGATCAGTGTACCTGTGAAAGAAGCTTAACAGAAGCAGGGGGAGATAAGAAAAGAAAAGAATGTTTTAAAAGGTTCACAATGCTCGTACAATGAAGCATGTCAGAGTATGAAGCCATTCTGTATGTATTTTTTAACACGATCAGTTCTTTATCTCATATTGCTTTATACTCCGCTTTCATCTCTGCCCCTTCCTCTTTTACCTGCTCCTCACTACCCAGATTCTCTTAACTCACCTCACCAGCCTGTCACTAGCTCAATTTCTTCTCACCCTCATCCTGTTACTCCAACTCCACCCCCCACCTCTAACCTCACTTTGTTGTCTCACCTTCATGCTCCCCTTCTTAGCTGTTGCACAGTCAAAGTCACTCACCCGTAGTTCCTCTTGCTTTGGCTTTCAGATAGACTGTCAGACATGAGTTAGTCAGACAGAGAGGCAATGGGAAACGCTGGACTCATGTCACTCTGGCTGGCAGTGGGGTAGAAACAGCACAGAGTCATCATGCCACCCGAGCAAAAGGCATCCTCTAAATGCCGTGCTGCAAGGATATTGGCCTTTTGAAAAACCCAGCATTGACGTGTGTCGCTCTTGGCGCCTGACCGAGTCAAAGAAATGAGATCCTATTGACAGCGGTCTCTCCCTCCTATGTCTGATACAAAGAATTTCGGACCTACCAGCCAGCCTCTCCAGTCTGTGTCTCCACAATGGGCTAATAGTAAACACTAATTGAGCGTGGTAATGTGTCCAGAAGGTAAAGCCATATCTAGGGCCAGACTCTAATCCTGTTTTCTCTCAGAGATTGAAGTTCAGCTCACAACACCGGCGAAAGAAACCATGCAGGGAATTTGTCTTACTGAGGGAGAGAGAGTTAGAGAGAGAGAGAGAGAGAGAGAGAGAGAGAGAGAGAGAGAGAGAGAGAGAGAGAGAGAGCGAGCCAGGGTTGAGCTAAGCTGTGCTGCAACTGTGGCTATTACCGTAAGTCTACTCCTGCCATCTCTTCGGGTTTCCATTATTGTGCAAGCAGTAGTTCAAGAAAATGTAGTTCAGTCAACAATATAGCTGACCAATATCAATCTATTTATGATGTATATTTTTGCATATAAAAAGCTTTGTTGACACTGACATGCCACGTCACTCTGAAAACAGCTAGAATGAGCAAAAATAGATGGCATGTTCTCGCACTCCAGTAACAGGGTCTGCACGCTGTGTGTGCTTGCGTGTCACTGTGTCTTTGAATGTTTTCTGTGTGCCTCAGGAAGTCAAAGAATACAGCCTCTTCAAAATTTCCGTTGCTCCACCAAGTTCCTCCTGTCTCATTTTGTGCGAACAGATTCTGGGCTCCCATATCTATACACAAACCCACAACGCACGCACCCAGTATTGCTTCCTCATTCTACCTAAAGCCTTATTTGTCACATCAGTCTCATGAGCACACACACACACACACACACACACACACACACACACGAACACACGCACACACATTCAAACAATGACACACGCATACAGGGAGAGAGGATACTATCTTTATTTACCAATCCCAAGGAGGAAAATATAATAAGCCACAGTCTATTTTAATGAGGATGATTTGGGCTGCTTCAGGAACTGTTCTATTTGTGGGCTGAGGCTCCCATGAGATCTCACTTATTTGTGTTATTAGTGTACTACGATGTAATACTGTCATCAAATCATTCTAAAGGGATAATTGCGCCAATATTTACTCATGTGAAAGGTGATGCTGAAAGATAGCCTTGCTGTTATTGTCCATGCTTTTCTCCAGCCATTTTTTTTCTGTCTTTCTTTACTGGGGCTTGACTGTTGGGAGATGAATCTCAATGATTCACTGAACTGGTGGTGCTTTCTCTCAATTAGGCTTGCTATTCTCCATCATGAACTGTCAAAGCATGTTTGTCTCATTACTTAACAATTGTTTAAGTTCCTGTCAAGCTGACTGCTGTTTATACCAAAGCCTGTTCTTGCTCAATGCATCATTTCTGTTCAGGGAGATACAGTAATCTGCTAAACTGAAGGTTTGACAGCTCAATACTGTGTGTCAGCATCCATTTCTCTTCCCTCATTTCATGCACATTTTGATATGTTATGTACACAGGAAAGGTCCCATGGGAGCTGGAACACACAGCCTGCATGAGTGCACAATTAAGTCAAAAGAGAAAAAAAATAAGGGACTTTAATTACCTCAGCCATGGAACTTTTACCACTTGAGTCTTACCCCGCTCCCAAATGTCTCTCCTGGAAACAACAAAAATGAGATGGAATAATACACTTTTAACACTGTCACAGAGTGTGGTACAGGTAGCCTAACTATATATTTGTCCGAGTTCTGCAATTTTGTCATGATTGACATTATTCAGATATTTATATTTCAGTTAAATAGAAATGAAATCAAAAACAACCCCAGGTCTTAACGATTAGAACATGAAATTATTAGGCACTGTTATTTCTCAGTCTGTGGCTCTGCTCTCCCACTGTCAGCAAAGAGAACGTAAACTGCCTTGCAGTATGGATGGAAAAATAGCCCTGAATAAATATTACGGTTCATAAAAGACAACTTTGAAATAAAAACACAGAGAATGGTTAATATTTGATGATGAGCGATTTAAATGCGCACAGAATAAAAGAGCATTGTGATCATCTTTAAATATGGATGTCGGTTAATGGCTTTGATGGTCTGGCATATACATACTGTACCACAGTACATGGAAAGAGAAGACAAAGATGCAACAGCAAATGAAACTGAGCTCAAAGGGTACCATGTGAGACTAATGACATCTGCGGCTGAAGCTTAATGGCCCAGAGGGATCGCAAATAAAATAACAAGCAGTTGAGTTATGGCTATTTGTAAGGGAGCAACTATTAAAACATTACATTTTACACAAACCTTACACTCCACTGTGGTCACTCTAGTATCAGAAACTGTATTATTACTGGGGTTTTTTTGGTGCTTTTTTCTGCAATTTCATCTCCATTTGACATACCAGCCCATACATTTCATGAGGAAAAATTCCTTCCAATCCCACATAAACTTGAATGTATCAAATTGTTTTTCATTAACATATTTGAATCAGTTTGTTCCTCCCACACTCCAACCACACGTATCTGCACATATCAAATACACATATTCATAATGAAAATGTGATTATATAAGTGTTGGTTTGTAGCTCTAATCAATCAGTGAACAAATCAATTAACAAATAAATTTTTTAAAAATACAGCAAAAAGAGAAAATGGAGTAACTAGGACATATAAATTACAGTTTAATTGTCACTGTTATCCAGTTTTCCAATTTTTATTATTGTTTAATATTCTTTACTTTAAGGTAAAGCAAAAAAAAAAGGAAACGCTCACAATGCATGATCACTAACTCTCCAGTTTATTATAATGATCTGACTTCTTAGAACAACCCCTATTTTTTTTTTTTTTTTTGCATTCATAAATCCCTCCATGCGCTGAATGTTTTGCTGTTTATGTATTTAGAGATATATCGCTGCTGTTGAAAGAAGGCCCCATATACATATGCATGTGCATTAATACAAATGCATTTGCATGCGCATGTACCTACCACATATTTATACCTACACTCATACGCATAAAGCAAATATGCACTGACAGTAAAAAAAGAGAGAGAGAAAAAAGTACACACAAAAGTAATGAATCAAATGGTAGAAAATAAAGAGAGAAAATGACCAATAACAAAATAAAACAGGCAAGAAAATAAGCGTGTGTTTGAACAAGTTCATAATTTACTTTTAGTCTGTCTCAAAGGACTTTACAGGCCCACAAGTTTACAACAGACAAATAAGGACGGCACCCTCTGACTTAATCCTCATGGCGGGCAAGAAAAAACTCCACAGAAACCCCACAGATGGAACAGGAAAAATATAAGAACCCTTCTTGGACAGACAGGTGGGCAGTAAGTGCTGACCCAGTGGGCAAATTACAAACGGTGCAGTCATATTATAAAAGAAAACATATGAGCAGACAAACTAAAGAAAACAAAAGCAACAGATGCAGGCAACGCAGCCACAGCAGCACAGGGCGATGACCAGCCATGAAGCTGCTGCTGCAACAGCCAGGAGGAGGGGGATGAAGAGCACGAGGGGGGTGGGAGGGAGACAGTCTCACACAAGGCATTCATACTCAAGCTGATTGTAGCAGAGAGCAGTAAAAAAAAAGTGGAGAGTCTGACTAAACTGTATGTTTGTACAGTAAACATGAGAAAGGCTATTCAGTAAGCAGGGTAAGTTAGCAGAATAACAGTGAAATAGTGGATAAAAAGACATTTGATGCTTTGGATTTCAGGATAGAAAACCGAAGTAGATTATCAGGGAGTGCCGACAGGTGATAGGTTTTAATTAACTGCTTCACTCTCCCTCTTTAAATACCCTGTCCACCCACTCACCCACCTAACAGTAGACACACACACACACACACACACACACACACACACACACACACACACACACACACATATGCATTTTGAATATTTTACCAGGAAGTTACAGTAAAAGGTTTCACTTTTCTGAACTGTGTTTACTTTTTAATCCCATTTTCGTGTTGTGGAAACTCTTGGTTTATTGTGCAGAATTGCAGTGTCACATTCATAAAGGTATTATGGACAATTAAAATAAAATACAAATTCTACACAATTCGAGAGGCACCCAAATTCTTAAAAGCCTTTTAAAGACCACCCGTTAGCCATTTAATGGTAGGCAACTAACAATTTAGTTTATTTACTTTATAACAGCCACAAGCCAGAGGACCATCTAGACCTTGTATAATTTATGAGTGTCAGGCCAATGATGAGAGCCATAAAGAGTCAACCATCAAATTTCATGATTATTCTATATGTTTTCGTCAGTTGCATCTACAGGTTCCTCACTTAAAATATAATTTTACATAATGCATATTTAACTTTCTGTACCCGAAAATCTTTACATAAGGCTAATACTCTGAAAGACATCCATTTAATCTTTTATGAGTTAAGCATTATTTATAACATTTATGAATCCTGTGTAAACTGTTAAAAAGCTAAGTAATAATTTAATATTTACCTATAAATTGATGTTAAATGATGATACTGAAAATTCACCATGTATTGAGGATGGTTATCATAAGTTTTTCTGGAGAAACTGTGGACGTGAAGAACGTGGCAGGGGACAAACCGATGCAAAAGCACCCTCAACTCCTGTGACAAAGACTGTTCTTTCTGTTTGGCTGGTTGAATTGCAATCTTTGTCTATTGTAACAGGCTGGAATTGTGCTCCTCAGTTCAGTAACGCCATGGGGTTACAGTCACACACGCCGCTCTGTGGCTTTGAATCCACACCTCCATAAACATCCCATTGATTCAACAGATCTCCAATTCTACTATTTAACTGCATTCCAGTGTGATAAACCTGGAAACTGGGTAACCAATCGGTCCTTTTTCTACTGACAAAAGTAATCAGTCAGGTGTGTTTACTAAACAGAGAAATTTAATTCATTATCTAGTTTTGGATAAACAGAGCAGCACCTCTTGGGAGCACAAAAGAATTTTTTAAAGATGTACTGATGAATAACAGAATCACCTTTTTAGATGCTAGATGAACAAGTTGGCATTTCATGTAGGGATTTCTGAGTAAACATTGTCAATGTCAGTGCATTTCAAAGGAGGAAATCAAATAAAAAATTCACACTATCAAATCTTGAATGAATTTATATCAGCTATTCCCAATTAGCACAAGGTCATTCATTTCTCATTTTTTTGAGACAATAACATCCATGGAAACAGATGACAGATGGACCGGGAGACATACAAACACGAAGAGAGACCGTCAAAGAGACAGCATGACAGACAGGCAAAGACAAAAACAAAGGTGAACACACGCATACAAGCACAGAGAAACAGGCAAATAGGAATACAGAAATAGAAAGACAAGCCACCATGCTGAGAGACAGCCGAGCGGCAAACACAGGAAAACTTGTTGCTGATCGCCGCCGAGCGAGGGAGAATGAAAGGCTGGAATCTGAAGGATAGCTGAAAAAGAGACAAAAAGAGGAGGCGGCCATGTCATGAGGAAGAGTGGGTGAGCAAGAGGCTGAGACAGAGATCAGGCAGTTGGAGGAGGAAGTAGTGATGGTGAGCACATGGGTGTGGTTGACTAACAGTTGCCCCATCAGCAGACAGAAGTTACTGGCAGAGGAAAGAACCGTGAATTATGAGGCCGTGGATACATCTCTGGAACCGGGCACACTACAGGATGGATACCAAGGTGAGCTTAATATCCTGGATGGGTGACTAAATATCAGAGGGCTGAGGGGTGTTTGGATGCAAGGAATTGAGAGGAGATTGATGGAGAGTGACAGACAAATGGATGAACAGACAGACAGAGAGCGAGTGAGAGCGCTGGATGTGACAAACAGGCGGGCAGGTCAGCGCAGGGGAAGGGTGAGACGCTTGCACAGCCCTAGGGAAACAGACCTCGTCTTGACATATGCTCTGGAGTGAAATGAAGATTGGCATGACCCGCTAATCTGAGCTGTCAGAGCTCATGATAGCCACCGACGCTCACCTGTCACAGTGCTCCGAGCCCTGAGGACTGGCAGCCACCAGGATAGGTCAAAGATCAACATTCATTTCTGCTGGGGATGGATTCAAACCGAGCCAGCAGCCCAGACCTCCATCTGTCTCTCCACCTGTACCCTCTGTATGGGAAAGAAAATGGGCTGCATACACATAGTGTTCTCTGTATTACTCTAAAATAATTTTTTAAGGAACGCTATTCATTCCTGTTTTCTATAGTGTTTTGTTTTTACAAGGACAATATATTTTGAGGGGGAGGACAAATGCTTTTTCATTGTCTGAACTCTGTTTTCGGACACAGAATTTTGATTACCGCAAAGGGTTTGTTTTGACACATCCTCGCACGGCAATTCTTATTTTTAACAAGTGACAGTGCAGCAACCTCAAAAATATGATATAGTTTGATCACCGGTAAATAAAAAGTTCAAAACACGTGGCATATGTGTGGGTGCAAGTGTGGGAGGATTCCAGATATACCATATGTAGCCTGACTCATTCTGCTTTTTTTGCAAATGAGTCAAATTTGTTGTAGTGTGCAACTTATATTGTTTGACATTCAAAATCAGATTTCATCATGCCATCGTGCTCTGTGACATGTGGTTGACAGCGCCTGCGTACTTTAAGAGAGGGAGAAGTGGCTTTGTAATATTAACCTCAGTACTTCCTGTTTGTTACAAGTACATGTAGCTCCAGTGAGTGAATACAGAACATCAGGCAGGACAAACTGTTCCACCGAGAACGCTCGCTTGATTCAATCATCTGAGAAGACCTTTGAATCTACTGTTTACCATCTGCTTATATCCCCACCCCTGGCATGACACTTGAAAAATAAATAAATAAATGTTAAAAATCCAGAGACATATTATAAATCAACAATGTCTCTCTGTGCACTAATGAGAGTTGATAGATGTCAGGATGTCATCTGTCTGCTCCAATCCACGGTAACAGATGCACCCTGGTGGCTGCGTTTATGTGACCTGTATTCATTACAGAGTCACCTGCACTGTCTAAAGGGTTTTGGATTGTTTTGCAGAATTTGGTTGAAGTAGCTGAGGTCAGTGCAGCCCTGCATTAATCACGGGGTGTTGTGCAACTGTACAAGTTGAGATGCAATGGAGAGTCTGCTTTAGGGCTTCTTCATCCCCTTTACTTGTAACACGCTTTGTCTTTTCAGATCCATTTGACTTCCATGACTGTTTTCATGTTTCTCATATTGAAAGGTGAGTTTACAAACTCTCTTCTCTCCTCTGAAATCAAATAGGTAGAGTTAAATTCACATAAATTGCATGTGCAACTACAAATACTACCACTATTACTACTACAACTAAAACTTTGTCTAGGTTTACAGAGCACACATTTTCACAATGGAATGAAGTTAAAACCAAGCAGCATTAAAATATTATTTCAAGAAAAAATATGTATAGAAGGAGAAGAAGAAATTAAACAGTCAGATTAAAAGCGATTAATAACAACAACAGTAACAAACAGTGAAAGACAGTTTACATTGGACCATGATGAAAATAAAAGTAGTTTTCATAAGGGATCATTCAAAAGAGGCATAATAGAATAGATGTGAACATAAAGTTACATAAAAGCCAGTGTGTAAAAGTGTGGTTTTGAGATAAGTTTCAAAACCAAGAAGCCTTGACACTAAAGGCCCAGTCTCATTTAGTTTTCAGCTTAGGTTCGACCAGCAGACTGCTGTCTGAGGATCTCAAGTCCACCAAATCCAAAACCTTTGTAATAAAAACAAGCTATAAATCATGCAAATTTCCAAGTCATTCTAAATGGGTTCATTAATTTAGTTGTTTTCACAGTATTACCCTGAGAAAGTAGAGGGTTTGTAGTACTTCAGCATTAACTGGAAGGTGCTGGGTGAGTAAACGTACAATGGTCTCACTGTCCTGTTGCCCCCATGCAACAATCTAGCTCTGTGCCAGCGAGAGGTTTCTGAGAGCTGCTCCTTTGTAGCTGTGCTGCTCAACCCCACTCACAGGACTATTATTATGACATACTCTCTATGCAACTGCAGCCCTCTCTGCCTTCCATGGCCTGGCCAGACACATTCTCATGTCCTGCCTCTGCCAGGAATACATCACAGCATTGTTGGACAAAAGTCACTGGAACAAACAACAATGTTCTTTGTGCTTCCTGCAAAGTAAGATTGCCACTCGATGAGACTTAAGTCTCAATTGTGTTTTGGTGCCTAAAATATCTTTCCCTCGCAGTTTCAAGGGCTCAAACCACCATAACCCCAGGCCAGATGATGAACGCAACCAGTGTTGCAGCACCCACAACAACGTTCACCCCTTCTCTACCTCCCACTGGTACGGTCCTCTTGGCTATTCTAACTCATGTCACTTTGCAACCTTTTTAGTCTCCAGGCAATTTTAAATTTTCACAGTTGTTTCCCATAATTATTAATCTTAGGATGTCTCTCTGGACAAGGCTGCTCTTAAATCTTTGTCACCAAGATGATGTATAGATGATGTCCAAGATGATGTCCATATAGCACCAGACGTTTGCAACACCCATGATTGTAATTTCAACATCTTGTTTTTCAGCCGTAGAGCCTGTAGAATATTTGAAGTTTCGAATGAAGTTTCAAATTCATATTAAGCCCCCTTGGCCCCATGACAACAAAGCAATTTCCTTCATGGCTCTATAAGCATAACAAAAGGACAAAAGTCTTTCGGTGGCCCCTGATACAGTTTCTACCTTTGTGCAACAGGAAGAAGAGTGGAAAGCAGAGCCACCAGGGGGGCTGACTTCTCTCCTTCCTCTCCTGAACGTGCAGCACAGACAGTCAGTACCAGCCACCCACTGAATGTCGGCAACAGCACACTAGCAACTAAGACTCCATCAGGTCTCTTGTTGGCACCCCATAAAAAATAATAATGTCATTTCCACCATAACTCAAATTAAATCAATGTTTATTTTAATGTTTCTGTCCCTTAGCTACCAGCAAGCAGTCGACACCACAAGCAAAACCCACATCCACTCCAGGTACAAGTATTGTACCTCTCACTGACTTGTCTGAACATGGTTTTGCTGGAGCCCACTGAGTTTGGCTGGTAGATAGACTATAAGCACTCTGGCATCATGTCCCTATTGCAAAGGCTTAAGCTTTCACATCAAGGATGCAGAAAGCTTAAAAACTAATTATCAGGTAATTAGAAAATGTTAAAACTCCCTGTCCTTGTTGAGATATGCAGAGGGGTGTTTCAGCTGGATTTCACAGCGCCAGAGAGAGAGAGAGAGAGAAAGAGAGAGAGAGGGAGAGAGCTGATATGCTTTAAAAGTGTCATTAGACTAAATTTCCTCAGAGAGTCATACTATTGAAATATTCAGAAATTCAATTAAAAAAGGAGTTAAATGTGGGAATGCACCTGGAATTTAATGAGAAGTAATTATGAATGGACTCATATGGCAAAAGATAAGGAGTCAGTATGTCCCGGAAAAATATATATATACCTCTCAATATGTGGAATTATGCTATTGCATTATGACATTGGGCATTATAAATACTTGGTGTTACAAATGGAAAAGAGCAAGAAAATCAAATAAATCATGGAAAGTGGTGTTTTTACTTTCTATTTTTTCAACATCCACAGTGACGTCCCGCTCATCCACAACTACTAGAACCACCACAAAGAGGACCAGTACACCTGCTGCCTTGGGTAACTAAGGATTTTCCTACTCCACAGATACCTTAAATGCCACAGGCATTGTGGTTTTGTTGTTATCTCATGGCAGACTTGACAGTAACACAATTCCCTGTCTCCCAAACAAAACCCATGGAGGAGTGGCAGAACAGAGCACCTCACTTCCTCTCTTGCCAACAGATTAATGCTTGATTGTACCTCATGCAAGAGATAAGATATTTGTGTCCCTGTGCTGTGCTGCCTTGCGATAGATAGGGTTTTGATACACCATCAACAGCATGTCAAGCTGGGCCAGTAGATCTGTCATGCCATCTCTGACTGTTGTTCCCTGGTGAACCGCTGTTTCTTCTTCAGCTTCCTGTGCCGTGCAGTCAAAGTTAATTCACTACTTTTCTTTATATCAGGTCCAATGGGGGATGAGGATTTCACCTATGGTAAGAGGCTTAGCTTGATTGTTTTCCTCAAACTTTGATAGGGAATAATGCAGCCTATTATCAGCATTATGTTCAATATATATGTTCTATATCCAGACTACGATTCCCTCCGCCACGTTGGACTGGCCATGGCAGCAGTGCTCTTCATCATGGGCATTATGGTCATTAGCTGTGAGTGTGTCACCTATGTCTTTAGACCCTTATATTTTGAAACATTACTGTAGTAATGTATGATTGCTCAACCACCTTCTTCTCTCTCTTTTGCCTCATTGCTCATGTAGGTGGCAAAGTCTGTCGGCTGCCCAAGTGTCATGTGGGGTCAACAAAGTGAGTGCTCAGGTTACAATGGCTGTAATGCCTAGGGAACAGACAATATTGTAATTTTCTTCATTAGTTCTTCAAGAAAACAAGTTCATACATGAGTAATTGTACAAAGTGAACTGAGGGAAGCATGACTAGCATGACCAGTAATCATTTTATTACGGCATAACCTAAGGTGGCAGGGAAAACAGGTGTTTTAAGGAATTATATAAATAAAGAGTCCATTGTGCCTGAGGGGTAGCTGTATTTATATCATGTTATTGTAAAATATGGTAAAGAGTCAGTCATTTTAGTCATAACTAATAGCTCAATAGAATACTACCTAAAATTTATCTATCTTTCTAATGGATTGCAAACATTATGATTAAGGAGTTTTTTAGGCCATATTACCATTGATTGAACTGAAAAAAAAAGTGTTTGGTCTATAGATGCTTGACTTATCATCTTATGTTCATCAGCTCTGTTTTTTGTCTTTTTTTTTTCCCAGGTCATATCGAGTGGTCTGAGCATAAGCAGATGATGTGCGTGCAGTGATGTACAGAGCTGCAGTAAAACCAGCAGAGTCCATCAGGAGAGGAGAGAAAAACAGCCAATCAACAGCTGGCAGTGTGCGTGTGTGCATTTGTGTGTGGGGGTTAAATGACTGTAGCTTGCTTAGGAACGGCGTGATGGAAAAACACTGAATAAACAATGGAAACATGAATCATGCTGACAAGTGAAAGAAAGGGCCATTATCACCCAGTTAATCTTTGTTAAATGTTATTTCCATTACTTGGCAAAACTGAACTGAAAAGTAAATTGATTATCTATCTTGGCGGCTAATGAAGAGATGATTCATATTTTAATCACACCTCCAGCCATGAAGCAGGCGAGTATCCTATCCATGTTGTTTCTTTGAAAATCTTTTAACTGATAACCCAGCTGCAGGCAGAGTGTCTCATAGCCAGGATTATTATTAAAGGTTATGAAAAACAACCCCATAACATCCCATATTTGACAATCTCGTTAATACCCTCAAGTTCTATCAGGATCTAAAAATGAAGCTAGGCCACTTCCCCTTCCCGATAGTTCCATGCTCTTTACACTTTCTATCTCAACTAAAATATGATGTTTAGTAAGGGGTGCCTAAGCCTCTTAGTGGCTCTGTGCTTGTAAATGAGTAAAGCCCTAGATTAAACAAGATCCACTGGCGCATTATACTTATGCCCATATGGCATCAATATGATGCTGAGAACAAAATGAGAGAAGCACAGCGAATGTTAGAAGAGATTTAATGTCAAAATCAAGATAATCCAGAGTTCATATATATTGCTACATAATAATATCCACTGTCCTAATTTCTGTAAGAACAAAATCAGTGACAAGACTGCTGTGCAAAAACGTATGGATATCCGGTCCACCTCATCTTTATAAGAAATATGGTCTTGCATTATTTAATGAATGGGTATAAGTGAGTACTTTAAATTGAAGTCTAAATTAAACTTTGCTACTGCAATAAGACAAATAAAAGCACAAATATCTTACAGACTTTCAGCAAGTGTTAGTCTATAAACAAAAATTACACATGAAGTGTCAAAGATATCCCTGAAACTGATTCAGCATACAAAAAGTTTATTTTAGCCAATATAGTTTTTCACAAAGACATATTGCAAATGCATAACTTAGTAAATTAGTGAGTTCATAGAATAATATATTATTCTAAGCTCTTATGTTTTGGAATAAAAAAGCTAGAACAAATATAAATGAGCCACGCCAGTAGGCGATGCTTCACCTTAACCTGTTAAGGATCAGCCTGCCCCCCACCCTCCCCGCCCTCCCACACACTGTACATCATGAACAGACAGAAACAAGGCACAACAGCTTTCGTCACATTTACAACAGCAGTGTCACTAAGGAGAAGCTTTACAAGAAGAATAATGCAATAGACATTAGAGTGGTCACTTTCATAGAACAGGCTGGATTTTTTTTTTCTTTGGATTTCTGCACTTTGTTTGGTTCGAGGCTGATTCCATGTGTGCTTTGTGCATTCTGGTAAACCATTCAAGAGACAACATTGCTGCATTCAAAAGTTGTTGCACTGTGGTCTGTTTGTCCAACTGTATTTTTTAACAAACATGACTGCTTTGACTGCACAAAGACAGAGGAAGTGAAATGATTTGCACTGCATTTTGCTAAATGGCACCACTCCTTGAAATGCTGATGTATAGGTAAGGCTTACTGGATTACACTATGCTCAAGAGAAAAATGACATATACTTATTGCATAGGTAGTGCTCAAAGGTGAGCTTTTGAATACTCAAACACACATGCAAAAAAACAAAACAAAACAAAACAAAACAAACAAAAAACAATCACACCCGCTGGTTTGTGGCATTAAAATAAACTGGGATGCATCACTTTGAGGAAGACACTGCAGCAAAGCTCTACAGCTACTGTATACTGCACACCGCTGACAAAGACATGTTATTACACAGTTGTGTTTGATCTCTAAAAGTCTGGGTGGAATCAAGCCAAGCCCAGCTGCCACTGATGAGATTACAGTTGCAAGGTTGAGTTGGGGAGGACAGTGTGATGTTGTTTTGACAAATCCAAAGATTTCAACGCCATGCAGCCATTCCCAGAGCTGTTGACTCCGTAATGACTGCTCCTCATATGGCTACAAATGAAACACTCTGTCATGCCAAACAGGGCCATGCCCTCCTCTCCTTTAACCTTTGCCAAGGTAGCTTCTCTTGTCTGTAAATGGGAAATAGGAACAAATAAGCCGGCCAGCATCTTGGTCCGAAAGCTTTTGTTCACTGGGCACAATTGATTTCCATTTAAATGAAAAAGGAGAAGCAGTGATTGTGTTGTCATACTCAGTATGAATGAAACATGGGCATTGTAGGTATTTTCCCAATCATCCCCACACTTTGATTGTCAAGATTTCTGCACCCCTGCATTCCTCCCTCACACCCCGCCTCTCTGTACCAGAGTATGAGGCATTAATCTAACTCTCTCTAGCCATCAGAGAGCTATTTACAATCTGTGAGGCTGTGGACGTTAAAGTGAAAGCCTTTCAAACGAAAAAGAGAAGGGGTAAAAGAAAACATCATCATTCATGGCGGTCGATTAATTTGCTGCCTTGCAAGGTGTTCAGACTGGCTTTTTCCACTTGTTCCTTTTTATACTGAGGCTGAGAACAGGGGGAACGAGCTTTATCTTCCTACTGCATTGCCTCCTGTCACTCCTAATGGGCCAGGAACAGGAGATGTCAAGACAACTGAATAGGAGAATGAAGTGAGAACTGGGCTGGCTTAATATGGATTAGTATGGTTTGTCTCATTCAAACAAGAACATTCCACACAGACATGTCTGCTCCAAATGCACCAAATCAAACACAAATATAGTTTCACCAAATAGCTTGGGGGAATAATTTCTTGTTTCAGGTGGGAAAAATGGGGAGTTCTGGCTGTGCTAAATTATCCCTTTTAACAAAAGAAGCTTTTCCACTTTAAGCCATACTCAATGGCTTTGATTTGGATTCCTCAAATAGAATCCAATTAGAAGGTTTGAACATGTTCCAAATGTCTCAGGCTAAACTGTGCATATGCGCAGCACAAATGTCTAGGACAGAGACAAAAGCACACAACCAGCAATATTAAAAAAAAAAAAAAAAAAAAAAAAAAACTCATTACACTTTTAATTCAGAGAACCACAATGTGGGAAGCAGGCTGTTGTGCAAAGATGTTTGCCCATCCTGAGTCAAACAGTAGCATATGACAGAGCTCAGTGCATTGGTCCTCTCCTGCTGGTGTCCTATATGGACTGGAGCTCCTTCTGGGACTAGACTGCCCCTTTCTGGCCCTGCTCTGCGGGCACGGAGTAGATCCTGAAAAAACAGAGGACAGGCCACAGGAAGGGAAGGCAGGAGGAAAATTGCAGAGAGGGAAAAACAAAGACAAGAATCAGGGTGAATAAGAACATATTTCACCTTTTAGGTCCTTTGTCAATTGGTGTGCAAAAAGACACAAGCAACCTCCCTGTGTGATAGAATTGAGGAAATGCATGTCTGTCTCATGCTGCAGGGCTCTGACAGGTACACGGTGACTGCATCACCTAAAAACACATCTCATCCCCAGGTGGGACTTATAAACCTGGCAAGGCACTGTTGATCCAACAAGCTAGGGGTTGCTGTGCGATTAAGCCTCTTTTCAGCAGAGCGATCAGTCAGCACCAAACACTGCCAGAGCTGACTGCAGCCCCGTGAGGCAGCCAGTAATCCTGCAGAGGAATTTAACCCTTAAAGCTTGACTTGGGCGGCTGCTCCACAATGTCGAACTCCTGCTGCTCAGAGATCTCCGGAGACTAATGTGAACTCTGCACCCTCTCCAACCCCCAACATGCAGGTTGTGTACCACTATACTCTAGAACACATACATACACACATGAAAAAAGATTACTCTGCAGAAAGCCAACCTAAAGAGTTAACCATGGTTACACAAGTAGAGGGCATAAGGGGGAGAAAGAAAGAGAGAGAGAGACAGAGAGAGAGAGACAGCACAAGAGAGAGAACAGCACACAGAGATAAACTGGTTTAGGCTGTTTTGCCTTCTGATTGCTGTTGGCAGATTGTTGACATGACGCCAGGATGAGCTTTTGCTCGTTATTGCTCAGGTTTATTTCTGAGCAGAGTTGTCTAGTCAGGCCTCAGTTCAAGGGGAGCAGAGCTTTGGAACAGGTTAGCTCCTGTCCCACTGGGTCATACAAGCCCGCTGGCAATCTCTTGAGGCTATTGTTTGATGGCTGAGATGGAGAAGATGATGGGTGGAGTGGGTGCACTGGTGGTGGCGGTGGGCCCCAGGCTGTAATGCTAGTTGCTGTACAAGTCTAGACGGGCTCAGCTGGGTGGATACTCAGAACTGAGTTTTGCCACCTGAGTGTTTTTTTTCTGGTTTGATGCTGACAAATTAGATGAGGTAGGACAAACTGGCAAGACAGCCAGGGGACTGTTACCAACCAGACTGGTTCTGTCAGCTGCTGGCTGACTTACTGTAGCATAACACCTAACAAAATACTGTTATGTACTGATGGCACAGGGAGGAAACAAAGAAACCTGCTCTTCTTAGGATGGTGGCAGTGAAGATAACAGAAAGAAAATGAGCAGTGTGTCTCAAAGCTCTGATCAAATGCTATATAAATTTCAAAAAGTTTGTGCAAGCTAAAGACAAATATAAACTTTCTGAGCAGCGCAGAGAAATGTGACCCTACCCTTGCTGCCGGCTGTGCATGTGGCGTCTCACCAACACTATAGCTGCAAGAGAAAATGGAAAAGGTCACAGCTCCACAAGAGAAGAGTTCACATTTGCTTAGGTATTAGCAGGGCTTTACAGGGCACAGGTGAGTGAAAAGCAATTCAGGTCAAGTACCAGAGTGCTTAACAGCAGTGAATTTGTCTGCTGTGGGAGTGCAGCAGGCAACATTTCACAGATAGCAACAAATTATTTTTATTTATTTATTTATTTATTTATTTCATTATTATTATTTTTATTTGATCAAGACACTGAATACTTACCGACTATCACTGCAATAGTTAGAGCCACTACACTCACAGCAATGACGATGACAATTAAAGTGAACTGATCTGAAAGACAATATCCATAATGTGAGGTTAGTTTAAAATAACAAACTAGTAAGCTGAAAGTCTAACAATGCCTGATGTTATTAATATATGCATAATACAATAATAGCTGGTAGAAAAACCCTGAACAAATGGTGATATGCAATTTAAAATGAACACATATTTATATTTCTGTCTATAGTGGAGATACTTTTCTAACCTGAGGGGTCCGATACACCTGTAGTTTTGTCTACAGAGCCAGGGTTTTTTCCAACCGGGATGTATCTTTGGCCTGGAATCGCTGCAACAGGCAACGGCAACAAAACAACAGATTATGCAAGGTATGATGACTTGTATTGTTTCCCACACAAACAGCTACTACAGACACTGCAACCACCAAAGATAGAATCAAGACAGAATGGTCTGCTGACTTTATGGGCGACACCACCGTTTGATAACGGTGAGAGTTCAAACATGGGAGTAAAATAATTCATATCATCTTGACTGTGGTGATTAAAACCAAATCAATATTCAAAGGGCAGCTTCCAGGTAGGCCTGGGTCCTTGCTGGGATGTTGCTGCTCTAATAGCTGAGTGGCTGCAGCCCTGTCCTAAACAGATCAGTAATTCTATCAAAAGTCCATCATAGACAAGATGAGGAGTGACAGGGAGAGGCACAGAGAGAGAATGAGATTGCCAATGTTGATTAGCTGACTGGCAGGACGGCAGAGATGTCGACGTGTTCATTGGCCTCTCGGCAGAATCCGCAGGGCTCCTCTGGGGAGCTAATTGATTCCATTCTGGCTTTAATGATTGGGAGGAGGGAAAGCCAACAGGGGCCACAGCCCCTCACACATCTCACTGGCCTAGAACAGCCTATATACACTGCTGACTGACTGACTGACAATAATTAGAGGCCACAACCTCACACATTCTCCTCTGGACAACTGTCATTACAAGGTTCGCGGGAGAGGTACAGAACTAAGCGGAAATCCCACAGCTTTACCTTCACACTGAGAAATGCACGTAATACACTCACCAGTTGATAAATCCTCATCATCATCATATTCTATGAAAAAAACAGAAATTATATATACTTAAAATGCAAGAACACAGCTGCATGTACATGTATGAAAAGCTGGACAACTCTGGCTCATCTTGCCAGCTGTAAGCATCTTGAGTCTTGAGTGTTTTTTATGACACTCATGGAAACAGACAGCACCTCTAATCTTTTAGCAGCACTACTTATTTCAATGACAAAGGGTTTGGAGTAGAAAGCTGTTACAAGTCATTTGCTTACAGTCTTGTATAACACCATGACTACTGAGAAATGAGATAAATAGGTTGGGATAGAGAACAAGACTAGAGAGTCTAGACAAGACTCCCACTAAATAAAGAGCTTCATAGATTAACATGTCTTTTTCTCCCTTCTTCCTCATTCTACGGATTAAGATGCATGACATACCTCCAAGAGCAGATCCTTCGCTCTCTTCTGAAAAAACTGGACAAACATGGAGAAAAGGACCTCATTAACAATACAGTTTCACAAAAGGTTATCCATTACATATCTGCACCAGAGCATAGCTACTCTCGAGGGCCACTAGACACAACTGTGCTGCACGACAGAGGAGTATACAGTCTGTTAAATGGTATACAAGCTCATTGTATTTATTTGTTCCTAGGGCATTTAGTGGAGTTGATCCACAGATAATGGCTTCTAAATATGTTTACTGCCTACTTACAGATATAGGTTTAATGTCACTTAAATCCTACATGCAATATATGTGGCTTATTTACTGGAATAAGTCAATAAATGGTACAGGTTGGACATAATTTCCTGTTACCTGGACAGTTACAGTAGTAACTGTAATTTACACAAGTGTAAATACTATTCCTCATTTTACTGGACATGTTTGTCTTTAGTTTGCAACAACTAGTTTTACCACTGTAGCACATTGTGTTTTAGGTTGTATGCATTTATGCTGGCGCACACGGTACAGTCACTGCACGTAAGTAGGTGAGGAAAACATGCAGGCATAGAGATGCATGGAGCCTGATTAGATGTTTATCACCTGAAAGTTGCATGGGGATGAGAACGTACCAGGAGCAGCTGGCAGTAGCAGACACAGGAGCAGCAATCGCATCATCTTCAAATGCTGCAGGGGGGAAAGAAACCAAGTTAAAAATATCTGCTATTAATATTCAGTCATTGATGTGTGTGAAATCTCGGTGTTGTAGCTTATGTGAGATGGAGTGTGATGGAGCTCAGCAACAGCCTCTATTATTGGGGCTTGTCTGTCTGGATCTCCTTTCAACCAAAATTACATTCGTGGCTAAGAATGTCAGAATCACACACTCCCTGTCAGTGGAAATTCACAATTTCCAAGCCTCACTGGCTGCCAACCAGTTCTTGCTCTCTTTTAACTGGTAGACGGTCTGCATGTAAATCTAGAATGTAATCTGAGGTGCGTGGAGGCAAGGTGGGGGGAGGGGGGGTTGTCAGTGAATGAGAACCGCATTTCCCACAGTGCTCAGCAAAAACCTGTTCTCTGGCCATTCCGTCACAGTCAGCTGGTAACAAGTGTCTATTCAACATTTTCCCCTCCTGAGTGCCATGCCAGGTGTTGGGCAACAAAGCAGAGACCAATGATTTGCGCCAGTAAAAAGAAGGGGAAAATGGTAATTCATGCATTTATTGTGTCAAGCTAATTAATAATCCTGCCTTGGCATCTAGAGAAAGAAAACTGTTACAGCTTGATGGCAAATTAAACACACACTGAAGTTTCTGACACAATGCTTTGTCAGGGAATCTAGCTGTCAAATTTACTTTTGCAACAAGGGACTTTTGTCCTTGTTCTTCTTGAGAAACGTCATAACTTCCTCATGGCACAGGACTCAAAACAGATCTACCTCTGCTCCACACTGCCACCACACAAATGTGAAACACAGATGTTTCTAGTTAGCCAAACAAAGACTCAGCAGCCAGCTGGGCCAGCACAATACAATTACTGGTATTTTTAAACATGGAAGCTTGGGAGCGACCTCTTCTCCAGTGGAGGTTCGGACGGACGGATAATGCCTCACTGGTTCACTTTTAGCCAAAGAGGCTGGCACAGGACCAAACATAAACACTCACCAATGGTATGTTTGATACACAAGGAGAATTCTCCCATTGACATCTGCCAAATGTTACAGGCGCCTTTTCATTGTTTGCCATACTCATTGTGTACTTGTTTCCTCTATAGTTAATGACTGTGTGGAAAGAACGGAGGTGCCCTGCATTGTGAACGGGCAGCCTATCAAACACAGCAACAAGGCACTAACCCACATAACATTAGCCAATACACTGTCTCATACTCATTATTGTAATCGACAGAGGGGGAAGTTCCATATATGGACAGTGGAGGTCTAAAACAGGGGACGCAAAAGCACTTAGCTAGTGGAGAATGAAGAAAAAGAGACTTCTTAAGATCAGTTCATTCATTCAATAAGGGATTCAATGCCTGAGAAAAGCTTGGACATGGGCAATCTGGCCGTATAATCTGATTTTTAAGTGCTGCCTTGGTAGTACATGTCTACAAACGTTCACGGTAGATAAATGTCCATCCTGCAGCACCGCAGAGGGGGTGAGTCTGGCCCAGTCCACTGCAAGGCTTTCTGCCTGCTAAATTAGCAGAGTAGCATGCCATGCAGGGAGAAATATGTTGCTTAAAAACGTTAATCAGATGACTGAGGACTGATTTGAGAGGGTGTGCAGTGGGGGCTGCTCTGGCCTTGTGAATAGCTGCAGTAAATCTCCGAACCCAAACAACCTAAGAAGTCACAAATAAAATCCCCCTCTGTATCCAATTTGCTTTTCAGACTTGCTTTGGGTGAAATAATAAGCTGATCCAATTTGGAAATATTTATCAACACAGTCCACTGCCTCTGTATCAAAATGACTCCTGAAGCTTGTATTATTTTTCAAATTGGGTAATATATTCTTTTACATTTGAATGCCGATTGAATTTGCTCTTTAATACCAGACCCAATTTGCAACTTATGATAACCAGTGGCTTGCTTATAAAGGAGACGTGCCGGCTGTCCTCAGGCCAGAGATGGAAAGATCACAGACAGTAAATCTAAAACTCTACAAATCTAAAACAGGAGCTCAGGATAACAAGATAGACACTAGACACTTTTTTTTGCTTTCTGTTGTTTTCCAAATGTAATTTTCCTCTGAACCCTCAACAGCATACTTGTGTGGCCAGACCAGGCCCACTGGACACATAAAATCTTATCAGGCTTTATTCTGAATGATGAACACTATCCACTCCTCCTATAATCGCCCTATAGAACTTATATCGATGAAACACACGCACACACAGGACGCAGAGTCATAGGCTATCTCTTCCTTATCTGCTCATGCAGATAACACCCCTTCTCTCAACCATTGCACATTTCTGACATTACTTCAACATGAGTGATAACAATCATCAGTGTGAATAGATACAAGAATTACAGTAGGGAGGGGAGTGCACAGGAGAAAACAAGTAAAAGGGAGGAAGGTTGACAGATAGAGAGTAGGGGGGTAGATCAGAAGAAATGGAGTAAGTAGAAAAGAAAAAAAAACCCTCATGATTACCATAAAGATGTGCAGCAAAGCTAAGACAGACGAGCCCGGAGAAAGATTGAGAATAGACAAAAAGCAGGGAAAAGGAGTGAGAGAGAGAGGGAGAACGCGCCCAGATCATTTGTTATTCATTGCCATTCAATTTCAAAATGTGGTAGCTTACTATGGTTCAGTGGAGAGAAAATATTCTTATTGAAATGTTTACTCAACTCTGTCATCTCTACAGAGGCTGTTTATCTAGGTGAGGTTGATGCAAATGTTTATTTATTTTTTTTTCTTCTTCTTCCATATATCTCTAAAATAATGTATTCCTCCATGCCACTGGGCCACAAACAAAGCAACAAGGAAACTCATACAGGAAAAATACAGCAAAACTCACAATAACTCTATGGGTGCCAAGCATATCAGCGAGCAATCCAGCATCAGTAAACAATAAGGTTGACAAGAAAGTTGCTACTGTTAAATCCAAATCTGGTTTCAGAGTGACACTTGTCACATTTACCTTTAGCCCAATAAGGCAATCAACAATAAGCAACAACAGCAACAACTAAGAGGATATGAGACATCTCTAAGTGACACAGTGTATTGACAGATATCCTGTCTGTGTGTGCGTGTGTGTGTGTGTGTGTGTGTGTGTGTGTGTCTAAACCCTCCAAATAGAACAGTTTACCTCAGCCTTGACCAAAACACCAGTGACCAGACACATGCAGGGACTCTGTTTGCACTGGATAAATACTGCACTAGTGTATATATTTTTAATCAGATGTAGACTGCGCTGATAGTCCCTGTTTTGTTAACACCACTATCACAAGAGCAATCTGTGGGCCTTCAGAATTTAGTTTATCTCCACTGCTGGTATATGAGCTGCTGCCTTTCATCATTACACTCCAAGAAATAACTCTTCAGTTTCCCCACTTCTTCTTACACTCTTTGGGATAAGAGTTTGAGGCACCGCAGCAGCAATGAGAGGTCCAGCAACAACAGGGCTGTGTGACTGGAGAGCATTTAGGTCACTGGTATTCAAGAGCACATAACCTCACGCCACAGCATGTCAAAAATCCCTAGCACACACATATACACACGCAAGGAGGAACAGAGGAAGAGAGATAGTTCTTGCCTTCATGTCTGTATGCAAAGTGAAACAACCTGACTTTCAACGTCACCCAGCAGATTGCCGTAAACCTGCTTCCTTGTAGAAGAACTCTGCACATTTGAATGGCAAACTCAAGTGACTATCTTTTGTATAACAAGCAGCACTGTGCTGAAATTTATCTTCATGAGATACACTCTCTAAACAGAAACATCAGTGCATTACCTGAACTTAAATAAATGACCTTTATACATCAAAAGAGAAGCAGACATAGGTAGAAACCCACAGGATGTGGAGGAAGCAACATGTAAGAGTGCATTTGTTTGTGATGATGCTCAACACAAAGTCTCATTTACTTAATTTATTGATAAATACCACACTGGCAATGCTGTAGCCTAGTTGCAAAAAAATACATGATCACTCGACTTAAAAATCAGAGGGGAACCATGCATCTATGACAGAATACCGACATAAAAACATTAAGTGTCTCTATCTTTACTCACCATGAGTGAAGTGGTCTAACAAGATGTGCACACTCAGTGGTGACAGGAAGCCCTCTGCTGCTGTGAGGGCCATGCTGACTGAAAACTTTATTCCTGAGCAGCAAGGAGGGGATTCACAGTCTGACTATTACTCAGTGAAAACACTCGCAGCGATACACCAACATGTCTCACTTTTTCTTAACTCAGTTTTTGCAACAGTGGAAATTACTGTCTAGATACATGGTGCTTACATAGCAGCTGTTACAGTAGCTTTCCTGAAAACGTGGGAGTCATTCAAGTACAGTCATCCCATCTCAAGACAAGACAAGAAGCAACAAATTACAGTGTGTTATTATTTGATCAGATTGATAAATAACACCTATACGTCTTATGTCCTTTTGGACATGGTGTCCAAATAGATTAGTGGGTATGTTTTTTTGCTGGGTCCTGGCTCATCATGATGAAAGCGCTCCCTGGGCCAGCTGACACCCATGATGGAAATGAACCAGACATCAGCTCCAGAGCTTGCAGCGGGATCGGGATGGATGGATGGTTGTGGGCAGTTTTTTGCACGTCTTTAAATGCAGTGGCAGTGTAATGCACATCACCTGGCAGCTGCAGCCTAATTAGCCGGCAGATGATGACGCTTATGTGAAGTGATGAAAGGTTGTCGTCTCATCGAGTGAGCCCTGTGTGTGTTACAAGACGAGTTTTTCTTTTTCTTTTTCTTTCCCCCCCCCCCAGTCCCTGCTTGGCGTAGCCGTTTATTCGCAGAGCTATAGGTGTTCATGCTTGGCGCTTCCCGACACGCGCAAAGAGACGCGCAGGAGTTAAACGAAATCTACATGTGTAAATTTTCTTGTTAGCAATGCAGTCTGTGCTGCTACTTCAGGTGTGCCTCCGAGGACTTGGTAAGTTTAACAGTATAGTAGGTCCAACTGGAGCCTGACTGTAATGTGACACGATTTTTCTGCCTCAAACTACAGCACATACAGTCAAAATCCTCACTTGAGTCATGCCCTACCTACACTGTCTTCATGCTCCCACTCTCAGCGGCTGATATTAGTAATAGCGTCCTTTGGTTATTGCTTTCTCCAGTCTCAGATCAGCTGTCACCCTTGAGAAGCTTTATTTGTCTAGTTTTGAATTATGATAGGGGTGTGGCTGTCTCTCAGCCCTTAGAACAATAAATATACATCAGAAATGTTAATAATAATAATAATAATAATAATAATAAAAAGGTTATAGTCAGAGATTGGTGTCTTGATAAAGCCTCATCCTTAATTGGGATGTGATTTGGAGGTATTTGTAAAAGTAAAACACACACACACACCAACCAGTTCACAGAAATTTTGCTGTAACTTCAGGTGAATTCTTGACAGGAAAAGTGTGCAAGTGAAGTATCAGGGGATGCCCATGGTTTTGTTTTATTTAGCTTTTAGTTTCCTTTGTGGTGGCTGGTGGGATGTTCAGTTAGTGTCAATCTGACTTCTGAGCAGCAGCATTTGTTTCTCACTGGAATTGACCCTCCTTCCTTTGTTTTAGTTATATTATCAGAGATTTGTTTCATTATCATTGTAATCCACTTTCTTGCTTTGTCTGTGCTCTATCACAAAACTTTTGTCAACTTTCTTAGTAGTCTTTTCAATTAGCTGCTGTGACAATCAGTGCAGCATATGCTTGCAGTAGTAAGTGTAGTTGTAGTAGTAGTAGTATTAACCTGAGGGAAGTAGCACCAATTTTTTTAGTCACCTTCTGACATATTTAGAATGGTATTGTTTGAAAAGTACACTTACATTTAGTTGCTGAGCGGCTGTTCAGGGTTGACTCAATACACTACTGGTATGTCGTTGCTCCCACGCCAGGATCCTTGTTATCATGGAAACTTCCTGAGAGTGAGTGTGCACGTTAATACACTTGTGCTCCAGTCAGGAACTAGAGACTGTTGTTCATTGGCTGCTGAGTTTGTTGAAATCTGACACCACAACTCTTATCTCTCTTACACAGCTAGACTTTCTTATTGCACATGGTGGGAAAACTCACATCTCTGCACACAGTGAATCGATGTAATCGGCTCTGCAAATTATTTATTTATTATCATGAAATTGTCATCTGTTGCCAGAGTATTTTTATCGAGTCTAATCATATGTTCATATCATATGTTCAGACTATTTTTTTTTTTGCTGATTGCTGATTGATTATGCAGATTTCTTGCAGTTTTCATGTTCAACTTTTTTTTCAAGATTCTAGTAACAATGTAACTCAATTCCTATTCTTCTCCAGGCTTGTCCTGGGCATATCCCGGAAGGAAACTTCTCATGATGTTTCCCTCGCATAATGATTCAGCACCACATTTTAGTCATCAGATCACTATCACAGCCACTTTGGACCTCTGTCACCGTGGAGGTTCAGCAAAGCAGCTTCATCCAACATATCCTCCTTTCTGCTGGCCAGGCTAAGACCACCCCCTGCCACTGTCTGTGGGAATGACGAGGGCTCGCTCCACTCACCTGTTCAGTGTGAAGTCTGCACAGCCCGTTTCAGTTCTGGCCTCATTCTGCACCCGGGCTGGTTGTGATCATAGCCTCCTTCATGATGTGTCCTCCTGGGGGACCCACTATAATCCCATCACCCAAAAGTTTCCTGATCAGTCTGCTGTCAGCCAAATGGTGATAACAAACTTGTACCATGAGACATGCACTACTCACAAAAAGTTAGGGATATTTGGCTTTTGGGTGAAATTTATGGAAAATGTAAAAAGTTCACGCATACAGTGATATTATATCATGAAAGAAGGGCGTTTAAGTAGAAGCATACACTGGTGATTTCCATCATCTCAAACAATTTCTTGAAACAAAAGCCAACAACAGTGGTGGATATACCACAACAAAAAATGTCAATGTCAATAACTTGTCATGTGCCGTTGAGCATCAATTACAGCTTGACAGCGACGTCTCATGCTGTTCACAAGTCGACTTATTGTCTGCTGAGGCATGGCATCCCACTCTTCTTGAAGGGCGGCCCTCAGGACATTGAGGTTCTGGGGTACAGAGCTCCTAGCCTCTACACGGCGACTCAGCTGATCCCATAGGTTTTCTATGGGATTCAGGTCTGAGAAAGTGCAGGCCACTCCATTTGAGGTACCCCAGTCTCCAGCAGCCGTTCCCTAATGATACGACCTCGATGAGCTGGAGCATCAAACACCTGATGTGAATTTTGCCGTTAAACTCCTTGTTAGAGAACAGCAACTTGTGCAAAAAGTACTGAAATATTGAACAGTTCGACATGTGCATTCAAAAGTTTACAGAAGGTCACATTAAGTTCACCTGTAAAGGTTAGAATGCATTTTAGGTTCATCCTGAAATTTCACCCGAAAGCTGAATATCCCTAACTTTTTGTGAGTAGTGTATGTGGATGTCGTCCTTTCAGGGGAAGTGTTCTTCAGGGGCAGTTTATACCTCATGGGTAGTATCCTTAACTTAAATATAGGGGTGTCTGTTGTGGTTGGTTTTACCTGCTCCACACTAACCACTGGGAATTGCTCTTATGGATTTGCTGAACTTCAGTCAGTCTCTGATGGGTTTTGATTATATTATCCCTCCCTTGGTAAACACAGCAATGAGCTCCAGTTTCCTACTGGCAATGGCAACTGTGAACTCAGAGCTGGATATCACTGTCAACGCAGGGCGAAAGAAGGTGTCTGTTGTTAGTGGTGTCATGGAAGTCATCCCGGTCATGAGCTTGGCTGAGATCCACATTACGAGCGACAATCCTCTTCAGCTTGCTTACTTCAGACATGGAAATGGGCAGTGTTACTCATGTCTAGTAGTACTTCATTCAGTAGATGATATTTGCCAGACTCTATCGATGTTTGACTTAGTTGACAGGATTGAGCAGCTTGATGACACTACCCATACAGGGAACATATGGTCGTCTGCTGTAAAATTCTCCCAAGGAGGCAATTTTGCCCGGCTGCCTGATAATGTAAAGTCCAATTCTGTCCACGCAGATACAGATGTGGGATTCTATCTGAGCACAATGAACAGAGAATTGTATCCAGCAATGTGTGTGAGAAGTGCATATTGAGGCTGTTATGTATTGGTTTACAAGGTTATATTTTGAACATTTACTCACTGCTGTGTCTGGCAAAGTAAAGCATGTTGTTCATGTTTACTCATTTGCTCTGTGCTTTCACATAAGCTGCAACTTCATGTGAAGAATTGCTCTGTGGTCACAAGAGGAAGTGTATTACAGCAGATGGAAAGCCACTCTGCTTTCCAAACAGTAAAATATGCTCTGCATGGGGTGACTCTTACTTTTACTTTTGATAGAGGAGATTTTGCCCTTCATGGGAACAGTAACTACACCCTAATTCAGACAACTTGCCCAGGTGTAAATGCTTCCGTTCCAGTACAGATCAATATAGCCAGAGCATACGTGAACAGCGTCACCATCTCTGCCATTTATACAGTGCACATCAGCATTCAAGGGTTTAACATTTCTATGGTTAAGGAAGACAAACACCAGATCACAGTACATTTACTTTATTTGTTCTAATGCATTAGTGTTCTTTGCAGCTCTCTTATCAGTTGACTTGTTCACATACATTGTGTTTTTCATTCCTGCATTTACATTCACAGATTGATGGAGAGAAGAGACACCTACCTCTCACATTAGGGAATGGGTCCCTGAATTTGTATCCAAGCGGGTCCAGCCTTGTCTTGGATGCTACTTTTGGCCTGGTTCTGCAGTATGACTGGGACCACCACCTCCAGATTGCAGTTGGCCCAGAGTTATTTGGATTACTGTGTGGTCTAGGTGGAAATGCCAACTATAAATCCAAAGATGATTTCAGTACCCCTGATGAGACTGACAAGACCCAGACTGCCGATTTTATCCTTCCTTGGAGAGTGGGCAGCGACTCTTATACTGAGAATCATGGAGGTGGTGCCTCATGTCCGGTACATACCACAAGCCAAACCAAATCTCTGCCTGGTGATAATGAAGATGGCTCTGTGGGGGCTGGTTGCAATCTCCTGCAGAGGAGGACCTTTTGCTTAGTGCCACTCCTATATTGATCCTAAGCCATATGTTCATAGCTGTATGACCAATCTGTGTGTCTCTGATCTATGGCAACATCTGCCAGAGGCTTGGGGTCAGACTCACATACTGGAGGAGCAAAGCTAAGTGACGTAAATTCAAATTGTTAACCTGGCAGTGTAAAACAATACTGCTCATGAAAACGTTAATTGCATGCTTTTTCTTTTACAACCATGGTATGTCCTATGAACTGCCACTATGAGACCTGTGGCTCTGCCCGCCCTGCTACCTCTGGTAACCCAGATGCTCAACTTGGAGCATGCTCACTGGAATCATGCCAGTGTACCAGGGGATACCTGCTCAGTAGTGGCAAGTGTGTTTGCATCCACCAAGGTTCCTACTTTCTCCCCAAGGAAAAATTCTTCATTGGCTAGTAGTGCCAGAGATGATGTGTCTGTCAGCCCACCTGAGATGATGTGTGCCTGCTTCTTTTGCCAAGTTGGGGAAGTGTGCAAGATTGTAAATGGAGTTTGGGGCTGTCATATGGATGTGTCAGGGATATGCTTTGCCTAAGGAGATCTTCATTATACCACCTTTGATGGGCTCAACTTTGACTTCCCAAGCAACTGTATTTACTTACTTGCTGCTCATTGTCCCAGCTGGGGAGACCTAGATGATTTTTGGGTCGAGGTGCAGAAACAGATGAAGGATCCTGCCACGCTGTCCTTCTTGTGGCTCATTAAAGTTTTGGTCTCTGGTTACTCTATTGAAATATCACATGACATGACTAACATGATTGTGGTGAGTTGACTCTTTGCTACAGTAGGCTACATCCAGACAAGCCAATTATATTCCCACATATAAACCTTTTCCCATTTATTTCAGGTAAACGGTCTGCTCCTGAGTTTTTCCTCTGTGTTAGGCTAAGGCAAAGGAAAGATCTACATGAATGGGCTCTCAACACAGAGAGACCGACTTTGGTGGTGTTGTGACATACAGCATGGACCTCTTGATTGTCAGTATGCCAACGTTCTTCTCTGGTGCTCTCTGTGACCTATGTGGGAACTTTGATTCTGATTCAGAAAATAACCTGATGGACGAGAACGAACATGTCTCTCTGACTGTAAGACAGTGAAGTAAACATGGATGTGTGAATGTGCTTGTGAATTCCTCCCAGTGCCGCCCACAAGAGCAGGCTGTGTATCAGGTTACTGGATACAGAGGGAGCATGTCAGACCTGTCACAAAACTGTTGATCCACGTGTCTTCTTTGAAAAATGTGTTTATGACCTCTGCCATGACAATAGTAACCGGACTAGCCTGTATCAAATTCTGTCTAATTATGTTGCTGTATGCCAAGACATGGGACCTATAATGGATGAATGGGGAGGTTTTAAATTCTGTAGTAAGTATATGTATATTTTTTTAAATTTCCTTTTTTTTTTGTCTTTTTAAATGTGTAATGTGTTTAGGAGCCCAAACATTTAAAATGTTTAAAATGTGTTTTAATATACCTCCCTTTGCTTCCTTAGGTCTCTCCTGCCCATCTAACAGTGAATACCAACTATGCTCAATCCCATATCTGTGCAGAGCGCCTCAGGTCTTGAAGTTTGGAAGGAAGGCTGCTCCTGCACACCTGGCTTCTTCCACAGTGGTGGTAAATGTGTACCAGACTCTGAGTGTGGCTGCATTTATGATGGAGTTTACTATGAATTATATGAGAACTTTTAGCCAGATGACCACTGCCAGGTGCATTGTGTATGTGGTGACCATGGTCAAGTGCAGTGTACAAACTACACATGTCCAAATGGAACAAAATGTGCAATCCAACGTGGTCACCAGGCATGCCATGCTTTACAATCTCTCAAGTGCACACTTACGGGTGGCAGACACCTAAGGCGCTATGATGGACATAACTTTGACTTTCATATGGGAAGCTGCTCTTATGTTCTATCTGATGTTTGTGAAAAGAAACAGTCTGACCTTTTCTTGCCCAGAAAGGTTGAATTACTTCATGTACGGAGTGAATATCACTTTGGACATGGAGGACAGGGGCAAAATAAAGGTAAATAATGGCACATTTATCAACATGAGCTGCTATTCAGTGTCGTGATTGCATTTTAATTATCCTTTTAACTTTTATTTCCCAGGTTGAGGGTGTTTTATGGGCTCTTCCTGTTCAGCTTCAACACACAGCAGTTATGCGCTCTCCTTTACTGACTCAAGTGGTGTTGGACACTGGAGTTGTCACTTATGGTGGGCCCGACCAAATACAAATAGTAATTCCTTCCTCTAAAAGGAAAATGTGTGGGCTGTGTGGAAACTTAAGTGGCAACAGTACAGATGACACACAGAACCCCAATGGCAACCTGGCGAGTGATGATTCCATCTTTGCCTCCTCCTGGGCACTTTCACCATCTGGAGCCAATTGCTCTGAAGGATGTGGGGATTTCTGTTCAGTGTGCAGTTCTACCATGGCAGCTGAATTTGCGTCTGATAACTTCTGTGGCATCCTGTCAGCGCCCGCAGGATCGTGTAGTAGTTGCCACTCCACTGTGGACCCGCAGCCCTTCTTCCAGAATTGCGTGAATGACTTATGTATGTCTAATGGGACTGTGGCATTATATTGATGCAGCTTGAGAGCCTGCATGTTTGCATGCCAAGAGGCAGGAGCTGACGTCCAACCTTGGAGGGGGGTAAAGTGTTGTAAATTCTGTTGCTCTTGACTGTCTTAATTTAATCTGTGAAAGTCGGTCATGATTTGCCAGCATATAAGCCCTACTCAATGCAGATGCAGATTCTATATGCATCATATACATACATGTCTAATCTAACAAGTGGTAACAGTCCTTTTGCCAGTTTCTTAAAATGGTGACTACTTTAGGAACTCTCATTTTTCCCCACAGCCCTCCCATGTCCTACAAACTCCCACTACCGTATATGCGTTACTGCATGTCCTGAGTCCTGTGCTATTTTGTCTGATATCCCCTGCCTGTGGCCCTGTGTGGAGGGATGCCAGTTTGATTTTGGGTATATGCACAAAGTGGTAATGGAAGTATCAAAGCTGAGTAATGTGACTGCTTCTACCATGGGAATTACTATGAGGTGAGTGACTACAAAACAATTTGATTTATGTTGTCTAGCTGTTATATGTTTTAGCCTTAAACACATTTTATGTTTTTCTCTCATAGAAACTATGTAGTGTGATCCAAAGATTATCTTATCATCACCTGATAAATCCATTTGATTGCTGAGGGTGTGTTCTGTTATGACGCATTGGCACCTGACTGTACTGCAGGTGCAGCCATGAACATGTTGCCACAGTCAGGCTAAACGAGTATGATTCCAAACTTGGCCCATGTACTCTTGCTAACATGACTCATTAATGGCTTGGCTGAAAGTTCATGCCTCTCACCTGTATACAGGGCATGACTAATCCCAAAATCCTAGGCCTTTGTGTTATGCTAGGCTGTCGACTTGATGTTTTGTGTTGAGAACATTTGGGCAACACACTCAGTGACTCATTGTTCTCTGTAGCTGGGTGAGACATCGTGGGCTGAGGGATGCTCCGAGCAGTGTGACTGCTCTGCCCCTGCCACAATGTGCTGCGAGCCTGCCTCTTGCCCTAAGGGAGCAAACTGCACCCTTAACGATACCCGGGGCTGTGCAGGCAAAGGTAGGCCCTGCTGATTCTGCTGAGTTTGTTGACATTTCCTCAGCAACAGAGCGTTGTTTTCACCTACTGTAGCCATCCCGTGTATAATAAGTTAAAAGCTTCTTTTGTTCACAAATTTTATAATGTTTGGTTTCTGCTGCTATCAGGTGTGTTTTGAAATTTATGATTGACATTACCAGGCTGATTAATTTTGCTTCACCACATCCTGTTAGTTTACTGAAATTAGGTCAAATCCCCCCATCCTGCACCCCCCATTGCAGCACTAAATTCCTTGTCAGGCGATCATGAAATAGTAATGCACCTCCATAATTTTGTCAAAAATTAACCTGTCATTATAACGCTTGTCACATGAATCTCATATATTGTGTCACTACAATTTTATTACTATTAACGTGAGAACAAATAGGGCAGGTTTTTCCGCTACAGAATGACTGTGGGATGTTTTCAGCTAAACTGAATGTCTTCTCATTTAGTTTTAGAACTAGCAGCCCATAATAATCATGAGACTAACAGACTAATATGCTTTGCAAAATGTGCTTCATTAATTTAGTTTATAAATTGTAGTGATTACATCTGTTACTCAGTCTTGTCTAATATGTGGTGATATCGGTGGATATTTTGGCAAGTTATATCTACAGCCCCAGTTTCTTGCAGATTCTATCTAACCTGTTATTAATAAGGAACTCTTTTCCCTTTATTTCTCAGATGAAGAGCATAAACTTGTCAAGAATTGAGAGCTCTGTGGTGTGCAAAGCCAACCTCTGCAAACCCAGTGTTGTGTGCTGGGAGGTTCATACTTCTACACACCTTTGATGGAGAGATATTTGAATTCCAAGGAAACTGTGCCGACACTCTGGTCCATATATGGAATAATAACAGTGTGAATGATCCATCTTGGGTCAGGTTACAAAACAACAGAACCCAGAACCAAGCCTCCTCTCTTAAAGCTATTCATGTAAAAGTGACCAACAACCATATTGGTACAGAGGGGAGAAGGGCTAAGCTTGGGTTAGTTTTTGACAGAATCATCACTTTACCTTCACCTTTTACCACTTCACTCAATGCAATTTTTTTTTTAAATTATAGAGTAGATGTGTTTCAATTATTGGATGTCATTCAACAGCATTAGCACCTTGATAGTGCTCATTCTTACTGATTGGTCGGCTTTCATTATTGCCATTTTTCAAATATTACTTCCACGGTCACCTTATAACGTGAAGAAAAAATGTCTGGTGCTATTTATTATTTGTTCAGTGCTTTCTCATTTTTTTCAGTGTATACTTCACTCAGCATTTACACCGAACTGAAGTAGACAAAATGTTTTCTCTGCTCTCTTTATAGATAAATTGTCAAAAAGGCTTTTTCCTGTGACTCTACAGTTTGGGCGGCTGAGGATTCATCAGAGTGGTGTGTTTATTGTTGTGGATACTTGTTTGGGCATCCAAGTATGACTGTCTCCATTACGCCACTGTCCTCCTATCTAATAAAACTGAAGTGCATGGTATGTGTGGGAACAACAATGGCATCAAGGAAGATGACCTCAGGACCCCACAGGGTGGAGCTGTTAATGCTACCGCCTTTGGCTGGAGCTGGGAGAGTTCCTGATGGAGAAGCCGGTTGCACAGCCAACTGTGGAGGGGCCTGTCAGAGCTGCTCTGCCAATCAACTACAAGACAACAATGTTGCCAGCCACTGGATCTCCTTGTGTGATTACTTGACATTACAACAAAGCCCTCTCTATCTGTGCCATGAAGTGGTACAAGTCTGCTTAGTGGTCAACATCTTTGACCAGTTCCGACATTCAGAAGACCTTCTGCTTGGGTTTAGAGGCTTATGCTGCTACCTGCCAAAATGCCCAGATACAGATTTGAGAGCCGAGGAACAGTACATTCGGCCGTAAGCAAATGCGATGTGTGTAACTGTACGGGGAAAATAATCCTGGAATTAGTTGCTGGGTATTTAAAATGTCTCTCACAAATGATTGCCTAATTAATTTGTGGCAGGCTTTTTTTTTTTTTTTTTGAGTGTCTTGTTCTTTATTATTGTAAATGTAGATATGTTTCCATACATGCTCTTAAATAAAATTGCTGAATTAGCCTTAAATCCCATTTATGTAGCATTACTATATATAAACGAACACTGCCTTTATCAAAATGCACATGTTTGTAACTGGAAATATACTATGCAGTTTTTCTCGTTCATCACTGATCATTATGTTCCTCCCCAACGCTCTGTCTTAGCAATGCCCTGCCCAGTGAATAGCCATTATGAGTTTTGTGGTACTGCCTACCCTGCCACCTGTGAGAACCAATCTGGCTCAAGCCCCTGTACCCTTGTGGAGACTTGCCAGCGTGACCCAGGATTTGTCCTGGAAGATGACTTATGTGTCCCGCTCCCCCAATGTGGCTGCGTTCACAACGGCTACCGTTACCACAGCAACCAGGCCTTCTCGGCCGAGGGATGCACTGAGCGCTGTGTCTGTGACCCCCACACCCACTGCCAGTCAGCTTCCTGTGGCCCTGATGAGTACTGGTGTTTCCATGTAGGAATCAGACCTTGCTGCTGTTGAGGTTCATGCACAGACTGGACATCTAGAATCAGCACTTAATGTCTTGGTCAGTGTGAGTGGTGCACTGGTGGAGATGAACAGTAAAAACACTGAGAAGATACTAGTAAGTTGTGGTAATCCACTGTTCCCATTACCTCTTCCCATACATTGTAGGTCATAAATTCATGCCACACAAATCATTATTTACAAATCATGTAGGTATTTTGATTTCTAGAGTATGAAATTTTCATGAATTACTGCTATTAACCTAACAATCATGAAATTATATATGAAAGATGAGTTCTGAAAATATGTTGCCCCTTGCTTGAATGTTTAATACAGTGTTGGCACCCCCTACAGGTGGATGGTGTCAAGAGGAACATGCCCTATCTCATCAGCCCGTCTGCACAGACGTCCTCTATGAGGCTGCACACTTACATTCATTCAGACTTGGGCTTTGTTTTAAGCCTCAGTGTGCAAGTCAGAGTTAGCGTTAGTCTCCCTAGTAAATATGCTAATGCTACCTGTGGCGTGTGGAAATTTCAACTCTCACCCTGCTGATGACCTCACCATGACTGACACTCAGGAGTGTCTTAGTCCTGAGCAGTTTGGAAAAGCCTGCAGAAGTGGGCACAATCCTTGGTGTGTGTGGAGGGCTGTCTAGGAGGAAAATGTCCAAAATGTTCATCTGAGCATCTGGCCTGCTACTCTGACCCAGGGGCTTGTGGGAAGATTCTGGAGGTTAATGGACCATTCAGACACTGTCATGGCAAAGTGAACCCCTCCAGCTTTTACAAGCACTATGTCAAGGCCCTGTGTCTTCATGGCGGTCTCCAGCTTGCACTGTGTAACTCCCTGGCTGAGTACACTGCTGTCTGCCTTCACCACAAGGCTACAGTTTATGCTTGGAGGAGACCTGGATTCTGCTGTGAGTGTTAATGTATTTCCAACTCTGTTATGTGAGTGAATTAAATTAATATTCTCTACAATTGTAACTGAGATATTTGAGGTTCAGCATCATTGCGCACCAAATGAAATATGGAGGTTTGGCAGAACCCTGTGCTAGCGCTCTCAACATTTCATCATGTTTGGTTAGTTGATATTGATTGCATATCAGGAGGAAATGCCACTGTGATTATTTGCATACGAATCAGAGACATGCCACTAGGTACACATTTTAATGTGAATTTTGTTTCATTGTGCATTCATGAATGTTTTAAAAAATATATGAATAACAGTACAGAGTCTCATGGTTGAATAACTATCAGTATTGAGGCCACAACCTCCCAGCTGCTACTGGACCACTAGATGGTACTAATGCATCACTGGTCAACCTTGACCATGTCTCTTACTTTACAACTTGTTTCTGTCCTTCTGCCCAGAGTGACGCATGTCTCTCTCTGCCCCCACAGACCTGTCCTGTCCTCCCAGTACCAACTACAGCATGACTTATGCCCCTGTTCACCTCTGCAGCTGCTGGCAGAATAATACAGTAGAGATGCCCCCAAACGTTTAGGAGAATTGCCTCCGTGGAGCAGGCTTTGTTCACAGTGGCAGCCTCTGTGTCTATCCAGAGAACTGTGGTTGCTTTCACCATGGAGAATACCTCAAGGCAGAGCAGGAGCTGTCTACCTGTGAACAGAGCTGTTTGTGTCATGCTGGGGGACAGGTGACTTGTCATAAAGTCTCCTGTGGGAAGGAGGAGGAATGTATGCTTAGTAAAGGTGTTCAGGGTTGCCGCCCCAAACCCAGAGAGGCTCACTGTTCTGTTGATGGTAGCTCCCAGTACACCACATTTGATGGACAGACATTTGAGTTTTATGGTTCATGTAACTACACCCTGGTCCAGACATGCTCTCTCAAGCCACCGGATGCAGAAACATTTATAATAGCAGTAGAGGGCAGCAACAAATGAGGAAGGCAAATATATCTTCAACTCTATAAGATGTTTTTTAAGATGTCGAACAATTATCCTGGAAAAGATAATTCAAGTAATGGTGTCAGGAGCTTTACAATTCTTTTTTTTTATTTTGCCTCTTTCACTAACTGTATATTAAACATGAATGTGAATTATTTCTTTTAGGTAAATGGAGTTCAAGAGAACCTGCCATTCTCCTAAAACAATGTCTCTGTGCTTCAAAAAAATGCACGATTATCCATCAAGGCTTTGTGGTCTGTCTAGTTTATTACAGACCTATGCAACCACGTTCTGGTCAAGGTCCCTGACGTTTACCACCAGAGCACCTGTGGCCTTTGTGGAAACTTCATTGCAAATCCCTCTGATGACCTCCAGCCACCCAATGGCACTTTGATCTTTGATCCTGAAATTTTTGGGCCATCATGGAAGGGGTTTGATTCTGAGTCATCTTGCAGCAACCTGTGTGACAAAACCTGCCAACTCTGCAAGTCTCCTGTGTCTAAATACACCTCTGACCTGTACTGTGGCCTCCTCACCCAGACCTTTCTCCACCTGTCACCAGGTGGTGTGCCCACAGAACTACTATTCATTCTGCATGGCACACCTGTGCATTACAGAGGGGCAAAGCCATGCACTCTGAGATGCACTGCAAGATTATGAGGCAGCATGTCAAGAGGCAGAAGTAAAGGTTGGCGTCTGGAGGAGCACCGCCGGCTGTGCTAAATCTAACATCTTAGTAGTGTTGACTGTCAGATAATTACAATATGTCCAATATTTGTTCTGTTAGAACTGTTAATCCAAATAAAAATTAAAACTAGTTGGATACAGGACAGCACTAATGTCTATTTGATGTTTTATTTCACAGCTCTCCAGTGTCCCCATTTCAGCTGTTACAGCCAGTTTGCTAATGCCTGCTCCTTATTGTGTCCTGAGATCAGTCAGGGTGTGCAATGCCCAAGAGACTGTGAGGAGGGTTGCCAGTGTGATGATGGACACCTTTATGATGGGAATATCTGTGTGCCAGCAGGACATTGTGGGTGTTTACAAGATGGGAGGAGGCTTAAGGTACAAGAATCAACCATGACTCTTAAGAATAGCAGTGTTGGTCCTCCTCTGCTGATGAATACGTTAAAACAACAAGTTGTGCAATCCTATTTGACTTCAGTGCATTTCAAATATGCACAAGCTTTGAATGTTTAAGCATTCTCTCTCCTTAGTAAGTGTAAAATATTTCTCTTATAGAATATTCATATTGGCATCATATTGCATCCTTTATTGATATTTTCAGGCTAATGAAAAATGTTTACAAAACTGCACCATGAAATGTACCTGCGACCACCACTTGTTTGTGAGAAACACTCATGCCCTGCATAGCGCAGTTTCAGGTTTCAGGTGGAGTCATGGGCTGCCACAGACGTGGTAAGTGTTGCTTGTGTTACAATCATTACATTATCCTTAAAGCAAAAATTACATGTATATAGAAAATTGCTTTCTGGTGTAATCAAAAATCTTAATATTTGTTTTGCTAAACCTGAATTTATCATACCTGTCTTGATTAGTGTAGAGCTCTGATCCATGTGAGGGGAAATGTGATAAATCAGAGAAGTGTTTCCTGAGCAGCAGTGGTATGCCTATCTGTGAGACTCCTGATGGTGTGTGCTGGGCCTGAGGAGAGGCACACTACCACACGTTTGATAGGCATGACTATGACTAGGTACACATACCTACCAGCTTGCAGCCAGCCGAGGGGCTGCCTGTCTGACACCATTCAGTGTGTCTTTGAAGAACAAGTACTATGGCAGCATAGGAGCATCCTACACATGGGTGATGACCATACAGGCTTATGGGTATATCATCAAGCTTAGTAGCAAGAGGGGCAGAGTACTGGTTAATAGCAGTTTGTTTCTGAATAACAAAGTGGCTCAGGTTTTGCTTTTGGTATTAATGTGTCTCCCCTTCATTTCCAGGTTAATAGTCTAGCTGAATACCTGCCTGTCAGATTATTACATGGTTTGATACAGGTGTCCCATAAGGAAGGCAAGGATCTACCATTGACCAACTTTGGCATGCAGGTAGGCCTAGTCTTTGAGGGCACCAGAAGTGCTGCACTGATTGTAAGAAGCCCCCGGATAAATTGAGCTAAGATCCAGATCCTGTTCCTGACTTCATTTCCAGCTACAGGTGGATCTGTGCAGTCCTCCTAGATCAGAAGGGTCACTTTGCCTTCTGTCATAGCAAAGTCAATCCAGATTTCTTCTAACAAAGTTGCTTGGCTGGCCTCATACATAATAGTGGGTCTCCAGTTTCTTTTAACCAGTCAATGAACTCATACTCTATGATGTGTGAAAAATCTAATGATGACTACTGCAATAAGGTGATAATGGCTAATAAGTTGTAATGTTGAGATGTAAGATATAACTACTATAAATTTTGACTTTGTACATTATAATCAATGAATAACAGAATAACAAATCATTCAGGTGTGCTGTGTCCTTCAAACAGCCACTATAAGACTTGTAGCTCATCCTGTCCTCCATCCTGTGAGTTTAACATCACATACTGTAATAAAATCTGTGTGCAAGGCTGCTTCCGCAACCCTGGTTTTGTCTAGAGGCCAGAGGGATGTGTTCACCCAAGGCAGGGTGGTTGCACAAATATCATAGTCTCAACACAACTTTCTGGAGCCCAGACAACTGTGGTCAACTCTGTGTATGTGGTCTGGCAGCCAGAGAGGTGCAAACCCACCCAGTGCCCCAGAGGACAGTTCTGCGAGCAGCTAGGGCACAAATGGATATGAAATCTGTAGTTTGGAATTGGAAGATGGACAACATGACCCATTAAAGAAGCAGCGTTTTTTTTTTTTTTTTTTCCTTTATTTTATTTCATATTAATTTGTATTGTGTTGCAGTATGTGTGTGTATGTGTGTATACACACACACACACACACACACACACACGCACAAATATGCGTGTGTGCATACATTGGAGTTTGCCCCCAGCTGGAGGCCTGAAGGGGCAGAAGCCTTAAGGTCCAGCTGCACCTCCAGATTAACACACTGTCCTGTAGTGGAGCAGAGGCTTTTTGAGGGCAGTGACTTCTGGGGGTGTTACTGGTTGAGCTGGAGAACTACTTCCACAGCTGTGTGGCCGACTCCTGCACTTATGAAGGCCACTCCTCAGCTCTCTGTAATTCCGTTGCATCCCACACTGCAGCTTGTCAACCAGCTCAGCTGCCTGTCAGGCAATGGAGGAGTGACACTTTCTGTGGTGAGTAAATGTTTCAGTCCATTATCATTCAGTTAAGTTTTATTTGTACCAGCATCACAAGGCAGGGAAACAAATCATATGTGACTGTACAAAGGGGGTAAGGGGGACTTTTAATATTTGTGTATAATACTTGTGAATTGCATTTATCTTTCAAACTTTATTTCAAGAATTATAATGAAAGCAAACAGAATAGAACATGCATCACAACAAAAACACACCAACATACTACAGACATATAGCATCTTGGTAGGGCCAATTAACATTCAATGACTGTCTTATGATTAATTCTACATTATTCCCTTCATTAAAGTAAGATTATTGTACCATTTCTCTCCCAGGTATGTTGTGCCCTAAAAATAGCCACTGTGAGCTGTGTGGACCTCGATGTCCGGTTGTATGCACTGGTCTGTCTTCTGCAGCCAATTTTAGTGGAGGCTGTGAGGAGGTTTGTCCAGAGTGATGGCCAGTGTGTGCTGGTTTCTGACTGTGGCTGCATACACGATGAGCAGTATTACCCTGCTGGCTATTTCTACCTTGGGCACAGCTGCCACGAGTGTTATTGTATGTAACACCAGATCTCCAGTGTCCTGACCGCAGCAGTCCAAGTGAGTGTGTGGACTCAAGCTCCCACTCATGCCTTGCTCAACTCCAAGTTGGGTCTTAAGCAGTGGGCTGCTCTGAGGGGTGCCAGTTTCTCAGTGGAAATGTCTTTGATGGGGATGTGTGTACCTTACAGTCGGTGTGGGTATGTTCTTCATGGTAGATATATCAAGGTAATCTACATGCTTGTCATAAGCCATAATTATCATCCAGCTTTCTGATTTGTTATATTCATCAAAAGAGTATGGTAGCTTTATTGATTATCAAAGGTCAAGTATACTGGTTGAAGCAAGTGCTGAGCTCGTGCAGTGTTTCTGTTCTCCCTTCCTCTGATGGACAAGCAGCTGTACACTAAGGACTGCACCACAAGGTGCTGGTGCCATCCTTTAGGTGGGGCACTGTGTGAGAAGGCTGTCTGCAGCCGTGGGCAGCAATGTGGCCTAAGGAATTGTTTGTGGGGCTGAGCCTTGAATTTGTGAGCTGAGGGAGAGCCTCCAGGTCACTACCTTCAGTGGGAGGGAGCTGGGCTTGGAGCCCCAGTTCTCTTACAGCCTGGTGTCCCTGTGACCAGGCTAGCGAGCACTGGTTCAGCCAGATCTCCTACCATGGCACTTGTAATGGCAGCTCCTCCAGGGTGGTCACTGTAATGTAAATCCTCTTGCAGGGATCATCACTTGTCATCTAGGAGGGCACAGTGAACGTAAGATTCCATCAATTCAGTAAGATTTCGATTTGCATTTGTTTTGCATTAGCAAAGTTTGTCAGTTCAGTGACTGATTTTGCTCCTCACAGGTGAATGGACACTTTGTGTCCCTTCCTAACATGCTGCCACCAGGTGTGTCTCTGTCACTCATCATGACTCAGGACAAGTCAGAGGTCATCGTGATCTTTAGAAGAGACGCTGGGATTGAGACTGAGATGAGGATGCAGATTAGAGTTACCATAGCGACTGTAAAGCTCCCACTGTGGTGCTCCTGTGTGGTCTCTGTGGAAACTGTAATGACCCCAAATTAGACAAGAACGTCAAGTCATGGGTCCTGCCAGACTTTCCTGGCTGGTATGTAAGGTGTAGTGTCATGCTATTCATGTGAGACCAATTTGTGAGCATGAAGATGTGATGTGTGTGTGTGTGTGTGTGTGTGTGTGTGTGTGTGTGTGTGTGTGTGTGTGTGCTTTCACACATCTTATTTATATTTTTATGCAATGCTCTTTTTTTCTCTTCCGACTGTGGCTTCGGTGGATGACAACAATTTTAATGTTTTCAATGTGCGTGTGTGTGTTGTTGAATATATAGAATACAAAACTATTAACAAAACAATTTTGTCTCGTCTATCATTCAATCTACATTACATGCTGTGCCTTTCACTTGACCCAATTCATTTATGATGGGTGGCATCCCCCTGCGGTCAGCCTTGTGTACATTACAACAAAACAATGTAATAAGAACGCACCTAACCAAACCAGGCTTACTGCGGCCAAGGCCACAGCCTGAGCAAATCTAGATAAAATTAAATATTTGATTTTCTAAATAATTGTTATTGATAAGCTAATGCCAGCTTTGTGAGGGTCAACTTGTGTTGACTTTCTGCACTACTTGCTGCCTTATGTACATTACAACAAAACAATGTAACAAGGGCACACCTTTTACAAGTTCACAGTATCGGTAGAGTAACTAATCCAGGCTTTTTTTGCCAAGCCCACAACCTTCTGACTAAATCAGTCAAATATTTGACTTTTAATCATTATTTGATAAGCTAGTACAAACTTTGAAGGCCAAGTTGTATTTACTTTCTACACCACACTGCACTACCTGCCACAATTCAAAACTAACAGAAGCTACACATTAGTCCACTTACTGTCACTCTTTACACCAACATTAGTTTTAACAATATTTGAACAGATCAGTCAGTTGTATTTCTGCTGAGCTGGATCATCCACCTTTTATGCAAAAATTGCAAGAGACACCACTCCGATTACTTTGACACAGAGGTATAGTGCTGTCTCAGGTGTACTTGTTTCAGATGAGGAAATAATCGCATTAGACATCTCTGAAATAGACATACAAATCGTGTATCATCTGTCCGCCTGTTTTGAACCCTAGTGAACTTTTGTTCACTAGGGCCATAAAAAAGCATCAACATGTCATCCCTACCAAGCAGGATGAATGCTGCTATATTTACAGGTTTGAGCATCATGAACAGGTCTTTATGAGCTGACATCATGATGCAGTGTTGATGGTGGGAAATTTATGTATTGCCTAACCAATCAAAAATATCTTCACCATCAATTGTGTGTCTGAGTCAAAATACTAAGTGGATGTAAAGCTTTTTAAAATCTCATTAAAGTAGTGAGGACTGAGTGGTTATGAAGTTTCCATATTTCAAGTTTTTAAAAAATACACAACACTTCACTTTACTTGTGTGCATTAGACTGTTGGCATGGACAATGACAATTTTACAGGGAAAGAGATGCAACTGATGAAATGACAATGACAACAGCCATGTTCATGAGCCACAGTTATTACTGTGTCATGCCAGTCATCAACTGAAGATTAAGTGTTGCCAAAACATATTAATAATAATAAGAACAGTAATAGTGACTTTATTTGTATAGCATTTTTCTAATCAAAGCGACAAAGCTCTTGTACACAATAAAACGACAAGTAAAAAGGATAGAAATTAAAATTGAATGAATTAATACAAGGTGCAAAACAGAGCTGGAGGTACAACATGGTTACAAAGTTAAAACAGAAAGGGAAAAAAAGTTTGTAAAGCGAAGAATAGATAGCAAGGAATAAATCAATTAAAGGCTGGTTTTAAGAAGAGATTTAAAAGAAGATATTGAATTTGCTAGCCTGAGGTTCTCAGGCAGGGAATTTCACAACCAGGGGGCCCTTACAGCAAAGGCCCAGCCCCCTTTAGTGACCAACCCCAACACTTACCTGAGACTTAAGAATGAGAAGGGATGCTCTGCTAGAGGATGTGCTGTGACCCATATGGAATCAATAAGTCTAAAATGTAGGAAGGATCTAAGCCATGAAGAAGTTTAATCAATAAAATCTTAATAACAGTTCTAGAGCTGACAGGCAATCAGTGAAGAGAGGCAAGGGTAGGAGTAACATGGTTGCATTTTTTAGAGGGAGTTAAGAGCTTTGCTGCTGGGTTATGATACTTTTCTGACTTAACTCAGAGTGCAAGGAGTGACAATAATCAAGGCGGGATGAAATAAATGCATGGATGACCATCTCAAGGTCAGCAAGAGACAAAAAAAAAGACTGAATAACCCTTGTCACTTGACTCTTCAGTGTGAGCTCAGAATGAAAGGGAGTACCCAAATTTCTGGCTAACAGCTTAACAGTAGCAAAGAAGTTACTAATATAGGAGTGAATATGAGCTTAAATTACAGGAGGCGAATAAAACAATATGAGATTTATTATCATTGAGCTGTAGAAAGTTCTGGGACATCCAGCATTAATGTCAGCTATACATGATGAAATGCTAGCTGCTGGCTTCACTGTTTTCAGGGTGGCATGGAGCTGCTTTACAGATTATATGTCTCAAAGGGAACGTATAGATTGAGAACAGAATCAGAACAAGAACAGACTCTCTAGGAATGCAACAAGTGAAGGGGGCTACAGAAGAGGATGTGTTACCAGCGGCAATATGTTCTGGTAGTAAGATAGGAGCAGAGCCAGCCTAGACCAGTGTCCCTAATGCCAATCCACTCCTCTTGTCTATGAATGAGAATTTTATGCTCATTATATGATTTTATGATTATATTATTATGTGATGTCAATACATGACATCTGCTATTTTAAACAGAATAACCTCACATTAAAATTTTTCTCAGTGAAAATACTTGTAAAAGAAAATGTGAGCTCTTGGAAGTCTGCTCAGGGTATTCTGGTTAAATCTGTAGATAAGTTGTGGTTTTGGTCTTATCACAGTCCTGCCTTGCCCAATATTAAATGTATAATCTTATTTGGTTACACCAGAATATACACCTGAAAGTAGGTGAATATTCTACCAAGACTGGTCTGCAGCTGCCAGGTGATAGACATCATATTGTATTGGAATTTGTGTAGATTAAAAAAAAAAAAAAAAAAAAAAAAAAAAACTATTAGATAAATGTGAATACTTAACACACATTATTATTATTAATGCAATATCCCGTGTCAACATTTTCTAAAATTTCCACAGAAACTTAAAACTCCATCTCAGACATGTGAAAAGGTGAAGTTAAAGAGCTGTCAGGTGATGATGAGATCATTTTATTTATACAGTTAAACCCAATACCCACAGCTGTCTGTCAGAAATAAAGTAAATATTTAAGAATGTATGCAGGCACATCAGGACATACGGTTCAGTTCAGTTGTATATCTGGGTGTATTCTGACTCATTCAACAGTGTAACAATTTATTGTTTAATTAGTTGGAATTGCTGCATTTCACACCCATGTCAATATACAGGAGGACATCACCATTGCCAAGTTCTGCCCTAGTTTGTTTTAGGGAGAGAATAGGTGTTAATTTGTTTCTCAAACTCCCACTTGCTGGATTTTAACGTTTGTGATTGGCTATGTGTTGGAGGGCGCAACAGTATAAATAATGGAGTTATTTAGGATTCATCATGCTAGTGTCCCTTACCAGGTGAGCACAGTTATTTTATTTTATTTATTTATTTATTTTTTTTTTTAAGTTAAGTCTGAGATTAATTGTGTTGGCTTTTTTGTCATATCAAAATACTTCTGTGACAGAAATCATGAACAGTTTTTAAGCTGTTGTTTTGTTTTTTATTCTTTTGTGTCTTTCAGCTATGGGGGCCCAATTACTGCTGTATGCTTTTCTGGCTCTCCTCAGCTGTAAGTGTTTCTTTTGTGATAAATTATATAAATACAATGTGGTTGTCGTTATATTGAGCTAGTTTATGGTGGACCTACTTCAGTGCTATATATGTGGTATTGAGTCATCTGAAACTGATCCAAAAAGCAAGTATGGTACCCATGCTTGTGGCAGAATAGTGACTGAACATTTTGTTCAAGTTATATCCCATCTACCGAATATTGTTGTTCACCTTTAACCACCACTAATATTGAATGGGATTCAAGTTGACAGCTTTTCCTCAAACCATGGTGTAGAATTCTTCAGTATGACATGTAGCCAAGTGATCGCACAATTTGAAGCAATTTATCCATGTTGTCAACCCCATCAATTGAGAGCATTGCTGTGCAGTCATCCTAGGTGCATGGGTGAATGGAGTAGAATGTTAAACAGGTGAAGAATTTGAGAGAGCAGCACATAAAAGATGGGCATCTAAATTGAGATTTGCTTTTGTTAGGTATAGCATTTACCTTCAGCTGCTATTGAGTGGGAACTATTATACTGAAGGGGTGAAACAGAAGTGTAATCTAAATCCCTCAGGCCCTGGCTGAGCCCGGAAAATGTTCTTGCCACAGCAAAGGCACAGATATTGATAAGACTTCCATTATGCAATTACATTGTCTGCATAAGTGACTTATTGAGTGTCGCTGAGAAGCAGCCAAGCGACTATTCTTGAGTGTAAAACTCTCACAACTGTTATCAAGGAAAAAAGTAATCCATCTGTTATAGACTAGCATTCATCCCTCTTTGTAACTCTGAAGTAAAGGTATTTTTCAGTGAATTTCTCTTTGGTGTCATATTGTTTCTTTGTGCTGTGCATGTGATCCAAGCCCAGGTTTGTAGTGCCAGTCTGTGAATCCTTGTCTTTTCATTGTCTTGGCACAAAGAGCCCTAATCATTTCCTAATGCTTTTTGACACATTTTACTCTTGCGGTCTGAGACATTTGTTTTGTACTTGACAAGTTATATTTGTGTACCTTGAAAAATAGTTTTCTTTTGACTTTGGGTGTTCTTCATTTTATGTTTTGCTCGTCATTTTGTCTTTCAGGTCCAAGCAGTGCTGCATGGGCAGGGAGGGAGTATGCCCTTTGCTTCATGCAGAATTATGCTCCATACTATGATTCCCCTCGTTTCCAGCTACACATCAGTGCCCTCCGGGACAATACTAAAGTTACAGTGACAGTACGTCCCTTAAACTTCATCCAAGAGAAAACACTGAGAGCTGGAGAGGGATTCACCATTGGTCTCCCTACACGTGTTGAGATATATGGCAGCAGGAAGTCCTCCAACACAGTGCGCGTTGAGGCGACAGCAGATGTGACCGTATCCTCTTTCAACTACAAGCTGTACACTGCAGACACCTCTGTGATATATCCAACCACTGAGTGGGGCACAGAGTACTACATCTTTACACCTGCCTTGCGCTCTTTTAAAGAGTTTTCTGTGACCAATGGGAAAGAGAGGAACAAAGTAGAGGTTTTCTCACGTGGTTCAATTAAGTTTGAAGGTCGTGTTTATCGTGCTGGCAGCCGAATGGAAATTGACCTCCAGCCCTACGAGACTGTCCAGCTCCAGAGCACTGATAATCTTTCTGGCTCCAGAGTTGTCTCCCAGAAACCTGTTGCAGTTTTCACAGGCCACACCTGCACCTGGCGTTTCTCTAAATGTAACCATGTTTATGAGCAGCTGCTGCCAGTGAGCAGCTGGGGATCCAACTTCATTGTGGCTCCCCTGAGCATCCAGCCACGCTTTGACAGTGTCTACATCCAGGCCTCTCAGCCCACTCAGGTCACTGTCAAGTTTGAGAAGCATGAGGACATTATCAGGCTGAGCAAGGGGCAATCAAAGGACATCAACTTGAAACATCCCAAAACTCTTACCATTCAGGCTGACCATGGCATTCAGGTTATCATGCTCTTCAACGGTGTCCGGAGGAGCTGGTACCAATTCTATGACCCGTTCTTGATGACCATCCTGCCCACCAACCGCCTCTGCTCGTCTTACTCCATAGAGGGTCATCAGGGCTTCAGCAACCAAGCCTTGATTGTTGCAAAGACCAGTGCAAAGGCAGAATTACGCTTTGATGGTGCACCCCTGGCCCGCAATGTCCAGTGGAGACAGGTTATGGGTACAGATTTCTCATGGGCAGAAGTACCCTTTGGGCAAGGCCCTAGCAACAGACACACTGTGTCAAGCTCTGGTCCTCATTTAGCTGTCTACAGTTTAGGGGTTAGCCAGATGAATGGTTATGGTGCCCCAGGACAGTGTTTACAACCAGGTACGTTTTTTTTTTTTGTTTGTTTTGTTTTGTTTTGTTTTGTTTTGTTAACAAAAAACATGCAGACATGTTAGTTACATAATATTTATTTATGCATAATAGTCTACAGTACCACATGTCAAACTAGTATTAATTGTATTTTGTTTCTGGTTCTCAAGGAGGGGGATCTCTGTCCTGCAAGAGTGTATCCTGCAGTGTTACTGAAATGTGTGAGATGAAGGATGGGTATCCGTCCTGTGTCCCACAACAAGTGAAAACCAAGGCTGGTACCTGCTGGGCTACAGGCGACCCCCATTACCGTACTTTTGATGGACGACACTTTAACTTTATGGGCACCTGCACTTATGTAATTGCTAAAAACTGTGTGGCCAAAGATAATCTCCCCGCCTTTGAGGTCCTGGCTCAAAATGAGAACAGAGGAAGCCTCAGAGTGTCTTATGTTGGCCTGGTGATAGTCAAGGTGTATGACATCACCATCACAGTAGTTCGTTCTGAGACAGGTCGTGTGAGGGTAAGGTTTCCCATTTTTATTCTTATATTACATCATATCTTATAATTATATTATTATTTTCTAATAAATTAAATAGTAAGAATTTGTCTGCAAAAAATGTTATACAACTTCATGTTATTGTGATAATGGAATGATTGTAAAAGTATATTTTCTCACACCCACTTTTGTGCAGATCGACAATAATTTGTGGAGCCTGCCAGCGGAGTTGAACAAAGGTAAACTGGTTTTGTTTCAGAGCGGTCGCTCTGTCTTCATCGAAACCGCCTTTGGTTTGACTGTCAACTATGACTGGGAACACCATCTGGTGGTAACTCTGTCTGATGATTTTGCTGGTAAGACTTGCGGTCTCTGTGGCAACTTCAATGGCAACCCCAAAGATGATTTCACCACACCCTCAGGCTCCCAGGTTAATGGGGCTGTGGCATTTGGGAGCAGCTGGAAGGTACCAGGGCTGGTAAAAGATGCTCTGTGTAGAGATGAATGTGTGGGTGGCTGTGAGCGGTGTGAGCACAATCTGCTGAAGATGTGGGAGGGAGACTTGTTTTGTGGCCTCATCACACGTGTGATCGATGGTCCATTTAGCAGGTGCCATGCCATCATTGACCCCCATGCATATTTTGAGAACTGTAAATATGATGTATGTATGGGAGGAGGCCTCCGCCATTTCCTCTGCAGAGCACTGGAGGCTTACACTGAAGCCTGCCAGAGAGCTGGTATCCAAGTTCAAGATTGGAGGAAGCTTGCACACTGCCGTAAGTGATTTTAACATAGCTACATTATGAACTATAGATAGTGTTACTAAATGAACATTCTGTTTTGTTTTTTCTCTCATGTGTTGTTACTAACATTCATCTTAAATTCTCCATTCTCTTTCCTCTCTTTCAAGCTGCTAAATGTCCAGCAAACAGTCACTATGAGCTGTGTGGCAGTGCTTGTCCTGCCACTTGTTCTGACCCCAATGCTCCCTCCAAATGCAAGCGCCCCTGTGTGGAGACATGCACTTGTAACAAAGGCTATGTTCTAAGTGGAAGTGAGTGTGTGCCCGCTGCTCGCTGTGGTTGCACCCATGAGGGCCGATACATCCCTGCTGGAGAGTGCTTCTGGGCTGACAACAACTGTCGGCGACGGTGTCGGTGTGTTGCTGAGAGTAGACGTGTGGAGTGCAAAGATGAAGGCTGCCAGGCAGGGAAGCAGTGCCAGATCGTTGAGGGCATTAGGAAGTGCGAACCTGTCTCACATAGCACCTGCCAGGCTACAGGGGACCCCCACTACATGACTTTTGACAAGAAGAAGTTTGACTTTCAGGGGACATGTGTGTACCAACTGGTTGCACTTTGTTCCAAGGAATCGGAGCTGGTACCTTTTGAGGTCCTGGTGCAGAATGACCACCGGGGTAGCAAGATTGTGTCCTACACTAAACTGGTGGAAATCAAGGTTTATTCCCTCAGCATTGTCATTACTAAGACACACAAGGGTCTGGTTATGGTAAGGGCTATATTCTGCTTATAAAAGTATTGCTTTGAGCAGTCTTTCCTGCAAAATACTTGAAGTAGTATTCCATTAATATTAAATATGTAATGTTTAATATTCAGTATTTAAATACCATGGTGTCTCCTTTCCCAGGTGAATGGCGAGCTAGTCAATCTGCCAGTCTCACTGAGTGAAGGACGAGTGTCTGTGTATAAGAGTGGATGGTATGCTGTGGTCACTACAAAATTTGGCCTCAAAGTCTCCTTCAACTGGAACAGTGCTGTTTATGTTACTCTGCCCAGCACCTATATGGGAGCTGTTTGTGGCCTATGTGGCAACTACAATGGCAAAGCTCAGGATGACCTTATCCCAAAGAATGGCGCTACACCTGTCAAGGCAGCACAGTTTGGTGCCAGCTGGAGAGTGGCAGAGATCCCAGGCTGTGTCGAAGGCTGTAAAGGGGTATGTCCCGACTGTGACATCACTCAGAAGAGGCAGTATGAAACAAAGGACTTTTGTGGTATCTTGAGGGATCCCAAAGGACCATTCCGTGATTGCCATGCTAAAGTGGATCCAGCTAGCCACTTTGAAGACTGTGTTTATGATGTATGTCTATACAAGGGCAGAAAAGATGTGCTCTGTGAGGCACTCACATCATACACATCTGCATGCCAAGATGCAGGGGCCAAGGTATACAACTGGAGAACCAGTGATTTCTGTGGTGAGAAATATGTTCATTTTAATAACATAATTTATATAGAAAGGACAAAAGACCAGCTGAAATGTATCTATCTATCTATCTATCTATCTATATATATATCTATATATATATATATATATAAAATATATATACATTTTATACACACTTGCTACATTTGAAAAAAAAAAAAAAGTTTAACTTTAGTATAAAGTAACCTGTAGAAAAAGTAACCTGTAGAATCACCTCACAATATCCCTCTATTGACAGCAATGAAATGTCCAAAGAACAGCCACTACGAAGTGTGTGGGACTGCCTGCCCAGCCACTTGCCAGAGCCTGTCTCCTCCTCAGAAATGCCATGCTCAGTGTGCAGAAGGCTGTCCCTGTGATGAGGGATACATCCTGAGTGGAGATACCTGTGTACCATTCTCAGACTGCGGTTGCCTCCATGGGGACCGCTACTACCGCACAGGCCAAGTCTTCTATCCTAATGGGAAGTGTGCAGAGAAGTGCAAGTGCAAAAAGGATGGAGAGGTAAAGAAATATTTGGTTTGAACATGAAAAAAGTGCATTTGATACTGATTAATGAAAACATCCAGTATAGCAATTCCAATTCCAATTTATTTAACATGCTATCCCTAAACATTTGTTTTTCCTAGGTTGAGTGTAATAAGTTCACCTGTGGCCCCAATGAGAAGTGTGCGGTGGCAAATGGCATCCAGAAATGCCACCCTGTCGGTAAAGGCGTGTGCCATGCCTCTGGTGACCCCCATTACCTGTCTTTTGATGGGCTAGCGTATGATTTCCAGGGCACGTGCACCTACACACTCTCCAAGAGCTGTGGGCTGGAGGGCACCCACCTGGAAGCCTTCTCTGTTCAGGTGGAGAATGTGCAGTGGAACCAGATGGTGAACAACAAGGTGGTGTCTGTCACCAAGCTGGTTGCCCTGGAGGTCTACGGCTTCACTCTCATAATGAGAAACAACATGTTTGGAGTTCTGGTGAGCTAATGCACTTGGTCCTCATTTGAATCAACCATATCTGTCTGTAACAACATGATTAACGATAAATAAAATCAAGTGCCTTTATCATACATTAGCAGATAGCAGATTATACCCAAGAGATGTAAAGCAAAGCCCACCAGACAAATTTTAATATTCTTGTCATTACCAGTTCAGCATTTTTAAAATATAAAACCTGTGCTTTTCTGTAAGGTGAATGGAGTGTTCAACTACCTTCCTCTAAATCTTAATGATGGAGCAGTGACTGTCTATCAGGAGGGCCGCCATTATGCCATCGCCACAGACTTTGGCCTACTTCTCACCTATGACCTTGTGTACCATGTTACGCTGACAGTACCTGGTAATTACCGTGGTAAGACCTGTGGCCTGTGTGGCAATTTCAATGGTAACCGCAAGGATGACTTCCAGATGCCCAACCGTCAGCTGACCAACAATGTGAATGTGTTTGGGAAATCATGGAAAGTCACCATCCCTGGGGTGGTGTGCGCAAATGGCTGTGAAGGGAACAACTGTCCCAAATGTGACCCAGCTCGGAAGGCAGTGTTTATAAAACCCACCTACTGCGGTATTGTCACAGCACCCAAAGGTCCATTTGCGGCCTGTCACAGTAAACTGGACCCACAGCCTTACTTTAATGACTGTGTGTTTGATGTCTGTGCTTCTAATGGTGACGGAAAGGTTCTGTGTGACAGCGTAGCAGCTTATGCCTTCAACTGTTATATGGCGGGAGTGGATGTGAAAAACTGGAGGACACCTTCATTCTGTCGTAAGTGAAAAGGAGAAGATCACTTTTGCATGTGGTTTAAATAGTGGTAGTGTCAGTTCTCTCTAATACTTAATTTCTCTCTATTTATATTAGCCATGAAATGCCCGGCCAACAGTCACTATGAGGTGTGTACAGATGCCTGTGCCTCAGCCTGCCCAGGCCTCTCGGAGATAGTCCCGTGCCCTGAGAGGTGTACAGAAGGCTGTGAGTGTGATACTGGCTTCTTATTCAATGGACAGACCTGCGTTAAGGAGTCAGAGTGTGGTTGCTATGACAATGGAAGGACTTACAAGGTATGCATGAAAATCTTTATTAAAAAAAAAAAAAAAAAAACAACCATCATTCATTCCATACAGAAACATACATACATTCCATGCAAAACCTTACTTTGAGAAGAGTCCCCTTTTATTATGAGCCTCTCTCGTGTGCTCGTAATGCACATATTTAATCTTATATTTTAATTGTGTTGATGATGACACATCGATTTCTGTTGTTTTTAAGTTGTGTGTGTGTGTATATGTGAAGATTTTCTAAATTTGTGTTTATGGGACAAGGTAGAATAAGAATAAAATAGAGTGAGCCACTTCTTGTTCTGTAATTTACCCTGTGTACTGAAAAAAATCTGTATCCCTAGCCTCGTGGAGTGGTGTATGAGGAGGACTGTAAGAAAAAGTGCACCTGTGATCCAGGGAAGGGCCTGCTCTGTGAAGATCACTCCTGCCCCAAAGACACCAAATGCATGGTCAGAAAAGAAATCAGGGCCTGCTACAATACAGGCAAGATACACAAATATGAACTGAGTGAATAATTAAAAATACTGAAATCATGCAGATATTGAACTACTATTTGTGTTTTGCATGCATTTACTTTATTCCTATTACCTCTGCTTACCCTATGTAGATCCATGCAAAGATGCCAAGTGTCGAGTCAAGGAGAAGTGCCAAGTTAAGAAGGGTGAGGCTGTGTGTGTCCCTGAGTACACAGGCACCTGCTGGGCCTGGGGTGACCCCCACTACCACACATTTGATGGTTACAACTACGACTTTCAGGGCACCTGCAAATACATTATTTCCAAGACCTGCGGGAATCTGGATGGACTTGTTCCATTCTCCATCACTGAGCGGAATGATAACCGCGGAAACACAGCAGTTTCCTATGTCAGGGAGGTAGATGTGTCTGTATACGGGTTCACCATCACCATACGCAAGAACCAAGTTGGTCGTGTCACGGTAAGAGTTTACATTTCTCACCTTAAATGTTGTTTCTATAGCTGACTCATTAGTATTGCTACAGTATATGACTGTGATGCATCCCTCAGGTGGATGGGGAACTACTTAATTTACCAGTACAACTAGGCCAGGGTGAAGTGTCAGTTTCCCAACATGGGCACACTGCAGTGGTGGAGACAGACTTCGGCCTTCATGTCTCCTACGACTGGAACTGGAAACTGGTTATCAAGCTGCCCAGCAGTTACTACGGCCTTGTCTGCGGTCTGTGTGGCAACTTCAATGGTAACAGAGGCGATGAGCTCCAGAACCCAGCTGGCAAAGCTGTCTCCTCAGTGATAGAGTGGGGCAAGAGCTGGCAAACAGCTGACCAGGACAAGACCACTCCATGCTGGGACACATGTAAGACAAACTGCCCTACATGTGATGGTAATCAGCGTAAGCTGTATGAGACTGAGGCCTTGTGCGGGGCCCTCACAGCCAAGACCAACAATGTGTTCAAGATGTGTCACGCAAAACTGGACCCCCAGGCCTTCATGAACAGCTGTGTATATGACATGTGTTTGAATAAGGGAGATAAGAGGATGCTGTGTCAGGCATTAGCATCCTACAGTGAGCAGTGTCGTGAGGAAGGCATTATAATCAAGAACTGGAGGAAAAAGTTTGGCTGCCGTGAGTATCTAATTTTGAATCAATTCCTCATTAAAAATTCAAGTAAAATTACAGTAAAATTACATTTTTGCTAAATGGTGTTTGAATTCACATTTATCCCGGTATGATATAGCGATGAACTGCCAGCCTCACAGCCACTATGATGTCTGCGCTAGCCCATGTCAGCCATCCTGCCCTTTCCCTGAGCAGCGGAAGACATGCATCGGCAGCTGTGTGGAGGCCTGTGTGTGTGATAAGGGCTATGTCCTCAGTGCTGGTGTCTGTGTGCCTGCTAAAACGTGCGGTTGCTCTTATCAAGGCCGTTACTACAAGCCAGGTCAGCACTTCTGGGCTGATGAAGCCTGTGGTCGTCTATGTGAGTGTGACACAACTCTGGGCATGGTGACATGTCGCGAGGCTTCTTGCTCTGCCAAGGAGAAGTGCAGCCTTGTGGATGGAGAGCGCACCTGCCGAGCAATCAGCCATGCCACATGCACAGCCTCTGGTGACCCACACTACCGTACCTTTGATGGGCGCAAGTTTGATTTCCAAGGTACGTGTGTATATCAGCTGGTGGCACTATGTTCTAAGCAGCCTGGTCTAGTGCCATTCAAAGTGACTGTGGAGAACGACCACCGTGGAAGCAAGGCTGTATCCTACACCAAAACTGTCACTGTGACCATCTACGGGGTCTCCCTCACCATCACCAGAAAACACCCCTACAAGGTCCTGGTAAGTATTAACATGGACGAATGGGTAGGAGTGCTTTGATAAAAGATGTGAATATAGAACCTGATCCATGTAGTAATATGTATTATGGAAGGAAAGGAATGGTGCACGTTGCATATTTACGGTATTAAACATGAAAATAGGACAGATATTTTGAGCCTTTTTCAAACGTGGTGGGTGATAATGCCTTCCTTCATTGTACTAATTCTGCGATCCGTGGTACTCTGTCACATATATATTTAATTACACATTAGAATTTGTGATCCAGGCGGACTTAATTAAACTAAGCTTTAACTGCACATTAGAATGGATTAGCAAGCACTGGAGAATTATTAAATCTATAATCTCCTATAAATATTCCTCCCTCTCTTGTTCTCTGCTCCTCAGCTCAATGGACAGCTCACTTCCTTGCCATTGGACTACAATGGTGAGCTGACTGTGCATCGCAGTGGCTGGACAGCTGTAGTGGAGACAGCTGCTGGTATCGTGGTGACCTTTGATTGGCGTAGTGTGGTAACTGTTACTCTGCCCGGCAACTACGAGGGTGCAGTCTGCGGCCTGTGTGGCAACTACAATGGAAAGTCGCAAGATGACCTGACGATGCAGAATGGCCAGGTCACCACTGATGGAACCAAGCTGGGGGAGAGCTGGCAAGTGGCCCTTGCTCCAGGCTGTTCATCTGCCTGCCAGGGGCCTTGGTGCCGTGCCTGTTCAGACTCCCAGAGGAAAGTGTACCATGCCCAGAAGTACTGTGGAATTATTGCTGACAAGGCAGGGCCTTTCAGAGAGTGTCACAGCCGTGTGGACCCTGCTCCCTACCTGGAGGACTGTGTGTATGATGCCTGTCATTATCGTGGTCACCAAGGTTCAGTTTGTGATGCTGTAGGAGTGTATGTTTCTGCCTGTCAAAGCCTAGGAATCACTGTCCACTCCTGGAGGTCGGATAGCTTCTGTCGTAAGTCTGGGTTTGTGGTCTCATATTTCAAGAATAACACACACTAACATAACATTTCACCTGATACAGTACAGTCTATGCAAATTATTCCTAACACACAGGCCTCAGTACCTTCTTTTTACCTTTTCCTGTCCCATAGCAATGGTGTGTCCAGCTAACAGCCATTATACTCTGTGTGCCTCGGCATGCCCGGCCACCTGTGCCAGCTTGACCTCCATTACCACCTGCCAAAGGCCCTGTAAAGAGGCCTGCCAGTGTGACAATGGCTTCATGCTGAGTGGGGATGTCTGCACACCTGTCAAAGATTGTGGCTGCTCCTATGGTGGTCGCTACTATAAGAAGGGAGAGGTCTTCTACCCAGAGGCCCAGTGTGTGGATGAGTGCATCTGTGGAGAGAACGGTGCTGTGTCCTGCCAAAAGACCAAGTGTCGCCCAGGTGAAACCTGTAAGACTGTAAAGGGAATAAAACGCTGCCACCCTGAGGGACAAGGCAAATGTGTGGCCTCTGGTGACCCCCATTACATTTCCTTTGATGGGCAGAGGTTTGATTTCCAGGGTACCTGTGTCTACGTGTTGGCTAAGGTGTGTGACAATAATAAGAGTGGCCAGCTGACACCATTCACCGTAACCCAGGGAAATGAGAAATACGGAAATGGAAGAGTGGCTGTTACTAAGTCAGTCACAGTGACAGTCTATGATTATGTCATTTACATCCAGCAGAGAATGGCATGGAGTGTCATTGTGAGTTTATCAGCCTTTTTCCAACTCATATTTGCAACTAAGCTTGTATATACTTTGTTTTCCTCACAGAAACATGTATCACAATGATCTCACTCTTCTCACTCTTCTGTGCAGGTGAACGATGAGCTGTTGAACCTACCTCTCTCCCTGGATAACGGTCGTATTACAGTTACCCAAGAAGGTCGCAACATAGTCCTCCAGACAGACTTTGGCCTAACAGTCCTCTATGACACTGTCTACTATGTTGAGGTGATTGTCCCCTCCACATACCAGGGTAAGATGTGTGGCCTTTGTGGCAACTACAACAAGAACCGTGGGGATGACTTCCGACTTCCAGGTGGCAGACAGACGAAAAATGTTGATGACTTTGGGAAGGCATGGGTAGTGGACCTGCCCGGGTTGGTGTGTGGAGGCTGTGGAGGGCAGTGCCCAGTATGTGACAAGGCCAAGTCTGCCCTGTATGGCAAATCGGACTCCTGTGGCATCATCAGTGCTCCTAACGGGCCCTTCAAAGCCTGCCACAGTAAGGTGGACCCAGCAGCATATGTTTCCCATTGTGTGTTTGATGTTTGCGCCCTTGAGGGGGACAAAAAAACCCTGTGTGACAGCGTCCAGGCCTACGCTCTGGCCTGCCAGAATGCTGGGGTTCAAATCCAGCCATGGAGGAGCAAGACCTTCTGCCGTGAGTAAAGCACAGTGCTATTTCCAGTGTTGAAGAATTGCCAGCGTTTTTTGTTCTATTTGCATAAAGTAGGCGCACATTCAGAATGTCTTACAAACACCTTTTTCCCCTTGCAGCTGCTTCCTGCCCTGCCAACAGTCACTATGAGTTGTGTGCTGACACTTGTGGTGCGACCTGTGCCAGCTTCATCTACCCCTCTACCTGCTCTGACAGCTGCTTTGAGGGATGCCAGTGTGACACAGGCTTTGTTTTTGATGGCGTTCAGTGTGTTCCTTTGGACAACTGCGGATGCGTCCATGATGGCAAATACCTGACGGTGAGACTGCTCTCAAAATCAATTTTACACTGTTGTCATACATGGATAATGTGAAGAAATGGAAGTAATAAGAGTCATTATATAACGAAATACAGCTGACATATTTGTGACAAATAGGGACCACCTCATACTCTTTGTCATAATATTTAAACATGAATAGAAATGTCAAATTCACAAGTTCCACTCACAGACCTGGAAGATCATTATTTTAACACTACACATAATATATTTTTCCAGGTGGGCCAAACAATGGTTGACAAAGACTGCAGCTACAAATGTGTGTGCCAGGCCTCTGGACTGGTGAAATGTGAAAAGCTGTCCTGTACCAATGAGCAGGTTTGCAGTGTAAGGGATGGGGTGAGAGGTTGCCATGTCAAACAGAGCCAGTGTAAGGTCAGCCATGCTGCCCACCTCTCGTCTTTTGATGGCATGACTGGACCAGCAGGAGCTCTTGGGGCATTTGAAATGGCCTCTCTGTGTGACCAGACTGATGTCCTGTGGTTCCGTGTAGTTGTGGACGTCAGGGTCTGCATGAAAGGCGCATCTCCAAGTGTGGCTACCATCCATGTGTTCCTCAAGGACACTATCATCTCTGTGACCAGCCAACACGAAACCTGGGTGAGAAAGGCTAGGAGTGTGGAAGAGTAGTTATAAATGTTTGAAGATTAAGTTAAACATTTTCATGTAGAAATTCCTATGCACCATTTGTTTAACGGATTCCAGTGATTTATTTTCTTTGTCTTAATCAGTTTGTTTTTTCCCTCCTCTTCGCCATAACCAGGTAAATGGCAGGAGAACGTCTCTTCCCAGCACACTGACCAATAAAGTGTCAGTCCATATTGAAGACAGAGCTGTGGTCATTGAGAGAGTCTCTGCTATGCGGGTCACCTATTCAATTTCACAAGAAGTCACCATCACTGTTGACAGTCACCTATCCGGTAAAATGTGTGGTGCCTGTGGCAACTACAATAACAACTCCAAAGATGACATGAGGACTGCAGATGGGAAAATCACCACTGATGTGTCTGTGGTTGTTGGCTCTTGGACAGCTGGGGACTTCTCTAGATGGTGAGTGTTCAAAAAGCAGGACATCTCACCTGTATAAATTTAAGGGGCAAAGATACATCACTACATTTGTTTTTGTCCCAGTGCAATAAAGCACCTTTTGTGGGATAGGGGTGCTTGAATTTTATTTTCAATTACCTTTTTGGCTTCTCGCGATTAAGAAAACAAGGTAACCAAAATAAAACGATTATTGTGCAGCATGCTGTTTCACAGTGATACGCTGATGTTGTCTTGTGTTGTAAATCCAGCGCGCCCCTTTCCTTTGTACTGGTCTGCTTTCACCCCTCCCTAAAAACCCATATTCACTCTCAGCCAGGCTGTGGCATGTTCATATTTCAAGTTCAAGGAAACTGACTGTTAAAAAGACATTTTTTCAATAAATTCATGATGTTTCCAAAGTCAGTGAGTAATCATATTAAATAACCATGATTTCAATATTGACCAAAATAATTGTGATTATGATTTTTGCCATAACCAAGCATTCCTGGATAGGGGTGTAAGTCCAAATAATGTAGGGTTTTTCATACATCACTACACTACAATATGTCTCTAACTACTGATGTTAAGTGTGTTTGCTGTGAAACCACAACCACTTTCCCTCCTTCCCCTTTGCTTTTAATCTTAAATTCTAGTTACAGTCGAAGTTTTAATCTTGAACTCTATCTTGCCCTTGATTATGCAAACTGCAAACTTAATTTGACCACTGAAATTATCAAGCACAGATCAGCAAGAGATGGGACGGTGCTATGACCATTCAAGCGCTTATTCTCTTAACAGTGAGAACTAAACAAGGACTCCACAGAGTCCTTTTAAGGGAATGAGAGTGTGGTTTTTAATTGCATTTGGTCCAATTTAATTAAGAAATGCAAGAGAATCCCCTATGGTAATTACTGATTAAAAAGCAGGTGAGGCTGACAGGCATGGCCATCAAGAGCTACCAAGCTTGCAATCCAATCGCTGTTTGTCATCCAAGGACAGTTAAGTCTCATCTGGGTGCAATATTAATTTGAGCCCTCATCTTCGATGCTGTGTGCCAGTCTTAAGTCAGTCCCTTAGAGAATGGAGTTTTGTGCATCACCCTTCCTCCCTGCCTCCAATGCAGCTGCATTTTTGGAGCTCTGCCTCATCACTAGACTCTTAAGTGCAAACCGTGGTTCACAAGATTATCACAGGAGACATTTTGTACAGTAGTCATGGGTCTACTGTTGCCTCCAGTGCTCGCATCCGCCTTTTAAAACAACAGTTGCAGAGGTGTTGTTTGTAATCTCTTCATTCTGCCTGATCGAATGTGACTTAACTCTGCTCCAGTGGCCTTTAACTACAGTATTTCTCTTTTCCATTTCAGTGGCCTGTAGAGATGTTGGCTCTTTGGTGACAGGAAAACATCTGGTGTCCAGGTAAAACTCTGGCATTTTCCTTCCAAAAACACACTGATATTTACTCCTCATTGAAATAGCTGTCTGAACATGGATGGCTGAGATCTCTGCTTTTTACCTTCATTACACAGGGTGAAGACTGTGCACTCTGCTAAGGCTGTGTGTTTACAGCCATGAGATGTCTGTGCTTCCTCATAATTCTTGATATGTTTGAGGCTGTTCACTTCATTTTTCACAATGTTCACTTGTCAACAATAGGATACTTCTGAACTCATCTGTATCATTCTTAACCAACAACGCCATCTAGTGGTGTAAGAAATTACATCATCTCCCACATGTCTGAATTTCACAACGCTTGAGTTAAGAGTACTAAACAGTCAAGGGTAACTAGTCTTAAATTTGTCTTTATAGCTTTCATGTTTTGAAACTGTGTGTTTAACTGTACGTTTTACAAAATGTTTATCTCTTTACTGTTCTTGAATAATAAATACTTTTTCAGCTCAATGTGTTTAATGAGTTTTTTTTTCATATGTATTTAGCTAAAGAACTTTACAATAAGAAATTTCTGTTTTCTAATATGAATAATAAATGTGTAAAGGCTAAAATGTCTAAACTGACTGCTGCTTTATCTTCTGCAGGTGGTGAATGGTGACAGAAAAAAATCCTGTGTGAATTTGACTTTTTATGAGGAAGGCTATCAGGTCCCAATGGGTGAGGGAGAAAAAAGATAAAGGGATACACAAACATAAAATATCATTAAGGGCCTGAAGTCTGCTGAAAAGAAGGGTGATCTGACATTTGTCCAAAAGATTAATTCTTAAAAAATAAGCGCTCTCTGGGCTGTTGAGGAGGCAGAGTCAGGACCTAAACATTCTACAATCTCACACTCTCCAAAGGTCAAGTGTTTGTGCGTTTGCTGGTGGAATATTACAGAAAGAATCTGGCAGTGTGGTGTGGGTTTACCTTGGGAGGCCAGCTCTCACACTTCTGAGCTCACCGGCAGACTGCATAGACAATGCTGTTCTTGAAGACCTCAAGTACACCACTGTGTTTTTTTTTTTTTTTCTTTTAGTTCACCCACACAGTCTCATAAGCCTGTAATTTACAATTCAATGCAACAGCTTCCAGCATTTGATACACTGCTATACTCATAGCATTGCTTTGATGGTGAAAAATGAAGGCTTGCATGATTCATTATGAAATAAGATTTTACTGCCAATTGTGAGCACCAGAAACTGCACAGTAGTTGTGCTTGCTGCTGCAGCTCTCTTGTGTTGTTTACCTCGGCGAAAGGCAGCCTGGGGTAATTTGGGGTGTAACTCTCAGTGGCTGAGCTCTCACACCATCACCCCACCCCCCTCCTCTCCCTCATTCCTTAGACAGATTACCAAAGAAAGACCAAGGAGGAGCGCTGGCTTAATGCAGCCGAATGCTCGTGAAGAATCCCCATAGAATGTGCAGCAGTAATTTATTTTTCATTGTTAAATAGTTTATACGACTTGTAGCATAATCCGGAGGTTAATAGGCTAGGCCAGTTCATATTTGCTTCCTAGGCTGAAGTTACAGCTGGAGAAAAACTTTTTTTGGTAGACATCAGGAGCTCGGCGCCCCACGCGGAGGAAACATCAAAACCAGATTAAAGCTTTGGTAACTACACGGTAAGTTTCTTTGTGCGCCTCTTACGCGTTCTCCAGCCTGCACGGGCGATGCACATGTGGTGTTTACAAATATGCATCCGGTTTTTTTGATATGGGTTGCATACTGTAAAACTCTGCCAGCCCATGCCTTACCTTCCAAGATGCAAATGATACAAAAAGCACTTTAACTTGCATGAAAAAAGAAAGTTTCCCTCGCAAACACGGATTCCAGTCCCTTATCTGTTCAAAACTTCCACATACTCATACTTTTGTGAACATGTGACCATGTCATTTCAAATCTTGGTTCGGTGATACGGGTTTTCAGTTCAACTCCTTGGTGCACAAATTTAATCGGGTTCTGCAAAGGGTTTAAAGACCAAGTTTATATGTTGTTGGTGTTTTCCATGTCATTGTGATGGCTGGGTAGTCTGCCCTGCCACGCTGGTCTGCGAATGCGTTTGTGTTTCACTGGGTCGTCTAGTGTCACATGCTGTAGGAGTGCTGCCAGCCATGAGGGGAAAAATGCTGTGGAAAGCATTTTTCCCCATGTATATTTCATAGGAACAGTCTTTTTAATGGGCCACTGGATGTATTTATTACACTGCGACTGGCAGGTTATGACTACCACCTTTTTCCTCTTTTTCAAGTCCCCCCAAATAGGGTTGTGTGATTAAGTGAAGGCATAAATTATCCAAATTGTTGCACTTTATTTTAAGTGCACAGTGGAAGCAAGTGACACAAATAAACCAATTCTGACACTTTAATAAAAATATAAAATAAGTAAAGAAAATAAAATAAAATCCAATGGAATGCCTCATGACCAATCATAATTGCCTCAAATTAGTGGCCCTGTAACACCACACACTTCTCTAAAAATGTATTGAAATAAATAAATAGATAGATAGATAAATAAATAATAAATAAAATCTGACACTGATCTCAGCATAGGGTCCACATGTCTGGTTGGTATCAATGATGCTACTTTCCATTGCCAAAGTATGTGCAACCTTGTTTATTTGTTTTTAGTATTAAATAAGACTGTCTGATGTTTTGTTTTTTTTTTTTCCTTATTTGCAAGAGCTGTGTCCATGTAAATCCCACTTTATGATAATCCAAGATAATTAATTTTTAAGTGTTGCTTTATGGGCTTCTTTCCTGTCTTCCCATTATATTCTAGTACATCAATCAGAAGGCTAACAAACAAGATTATTGGATTTGTTTCTTGTTAGAATAACTCACCCCGTATTTGTTTGATTAAACCTGATTGGCAGGCCTTTGTTGCTATATCCTGCTCTCAGGGTTGGACTGTTCATTCTCTCCACTCCAGCTCCACGTTCACACCCTTGCTCTAGTCATGCGTGATCCCCAGCAGCGCTCTGCTCTGGGCAAGGAGGGAACCTTGGCTGCTAACATGGGCTTTGATCTTAGCAATGCATAACATTATATTCATGGGCTTTGTTTCTCTGCCACGGCCACCCACCTATAGAGCATAAGCTGTGTGCACCTATCTGCATAAGACTGATGCCATGTCTTGGTAGATGGTATTTTATGGCTGTAATATGGTTAGACAGCTAACAAAACTCTGATCAATATGCTCTCCTGGCATGCAGTGTCCTTGAAATGAGGCCCTACTCCATGTAAACAAGTAGTGTAAGAGAAGCTCCAATAATGCACTAGGAAAGTCCACAGAGAAGGCTGTGTGTGGGAAAAACAGCCTTGGGTGGTTCATGTCATGACACCATGATCCATGTATAGCGTAGACGACCCAGCAAGTGGATGCTAATGTTCTTGCCCTTAACCCACTGACCAAATATCAATGCAACTCAACACTGGCCTTTCCCTGCACCCCTCTACTGCCAGCTCCATGTGCTGATGGTGCAAAGCCTGAAATATCCTCCCTTCTTTACCAGTCTCCTTTCCAGTGCGATAAATCCAATACAGTTCACCCTGTTGTATTGTGTCTACCCAAGATAGAGATTTCTGTCCTCATAGTCATGTAAAAGCCCCACAGATACATCAGCAATATCAAGCCAAGCTTCAGTTTAATACATTATATATTAACAGATCTGATGAAATAAAAGTGGTCTTATCACTGATTTCTATCTGGTCTGAAAAAAAACAAACAAAAGAGTTCTGAGTAACCTAACTTCATCTTGACTGGCCCTTAGGTATTTCAGGGGAAGTTTGTCGACACTAGATTTGAGGACAGACCCTTCTTGTTAGTAAGGGAGGTTAAAGTTGCTGAGTTTTCTAGGGTAGCAGGGGAGACGGCACAAAGTTGTATCTGTGCTCGCTTGGGTCCCCGTCATTAGAGCAGATCTTGTACTCAAGACATAAATCTTGCGCCCCAGCATTTAGCAAATCACTATGTGAACAAATAAAGGCACTCAGTGCTTTTCTTCAGGTAATTATTATGCATTTGAATTGACATTCATACCTGTTTTATTTTCTTGTCTGCAGTAGAATGGAACTTGCCTTGCTGGTGGCCCTCTGCTCCTGGCTAGCTCCTGCACTGGGTGAGCATCGGTTTCACTAAATGTTACCAAGGCTTTACAAAAGCCCCTGTAGAAATAGACCTATGTTGAGCACCTCATTCCACAGCTGAGTCCTCTTTTGCAGGTTTTATTTTGGTTTGTTGTAAGCTTGTGCAATCCTAAATGAGCTGGTCTGTCTATACATAGGATCAGCATTTGGCAGGGAAATGATCGGTAAGTCTCCTCCATCAGACTGGACACTGGCAGTGCATGGCCATTGTTTTGGTTTGGCTGCTCACTTCTGTGGTATGGCTGTTACTGGGTTTTTGTCAAGTGTTCATGAAATGATCACCTTTATATCAATGTTACAATGATGCTGAGCTCAGAGGAACTCACAGTCAATATTGCTTATCTGAAGCTACTTTAAATTAGCTTACTGATATGAGACCAGGCTGTGCCAAAGTAATATAAGACATTTCCTTGTGCCAGGGATTTGAGTAATCACTCACCTAGATTGTTGCCTCATTTTAGGTCTATTGCTCTTAGCTGTTTTCTGTGTGTTGGCTACTGCATGCCAGCAGTTGAACTTGGTCTTGACCAAATTTACCCAAGCTTTTTTCCTTTCTTTCTTTCTTGTAGTCTTGCTTCCTGCAATTGAAATAAGGGCCTTAGTTAAATAGCGGGTGGGATACAGTGGCAAGGGTCAGCCACTTCCAAAGGCCAGTGATATCTGGCCAGCTTTAGCCCTTTTCGAACTTAACTTTCAAAACCCTGACTTTTCAGAACCTGTTAAATTCTGGAATTGGCTATTGTTCCACAGAATGAACAATCAGCCATGGGGATGTGAAGCGTGCCATTCAAAACACTCCCAAAACGTTCTCCCAAATTCTGATAAGGATATGCGTCTTTTTTTTTCCAACTGGCAGTTTCCATCGTTTTGACACTTATTTTCATACTTTGTTGTTGTCGCCGGCTACTTTAAAGGCTGTGTTGTGTCGTAGCCCTTAATGACAGCGCATGACCATGACTACATAACAAATTGCCTTTTGCACAATAAAGGTGGAGTTGAGTCCAGTGATAGCACATGTTTGCAGAAGTGGCGTCATATCACTGTTGACCAGTCAACACTGACAGCACTGCTAGCTACTCTTAAAGTTTCCCAGTCTTCAGATTTCCCCAGGGTGAAATTAGGGTCCAGGATTTTTTTTTTTTTTTTTTTTTTTTTGTACAGAACTGTATCATAGGCTATGGAAGCAATTCTGGAACCCGTGAAACAGATTTCATGGTGCCTTGCTGAGCTCCTACAGTTGAAAAGGGCTATATGTGTTTTTGTGTCCAAGAGGAAGGCAGTGACATCTGTATAGTGTCTGGTAATGGGCTCAAGTAAACTCCACTATTCTCCTCAATAATAAGATACTGTACAATGGACTGTATGAGGTATGTTAGTGGATTCAGTTTTCCATCTGTAAGACACTGTAACTGTATGTCAGATATTAACTCAGTTCATCAACACACCTTGTGGTTCGAGTTTTAGGGGGAAAACAAACAGTTTAGGTGCAATGTCTCCATTCATTTACATATCATTCCCCAGCATTTGCCTAAATCAGTTTGAGATATTTTGAAGGATATCACACTTTAGATGATTTTCGGATGTTCATAAATCCATCTGTCATCAGTGGCATACAGAATTGGTCAGATTTTGCCTGCATCTGTAATTAAGTGTGCAAACACAATGCTGCAATACTGAAGGTAGTACACTCATCTTTTTATGCCCCACCGCCATCAATATCGTCAGCTGAGAATTATTCAAGTGTTGTTGTTCATATAACCCATGTCAAAATCCTTAACGCATAAAACACAGATAGATGTTGTAGTCACCACAAAAGGACATGCTATCCACTCTGACAGTATATTAATTTTGAACTTCACAAACAACAGATGTTCACAACATGGTTCACTACATGGGACAGACCAGAGAAATGGTACCAGGGGAGGGCTCTCTAGTCTCCCATGTCACCAAAAACACTCGAGCTCTTCCAAAGGCAAATAGATGAACATAGTTAAGATGAGTAGGAACCCATAATGGCTACTTATGAGTTTGTAACATCAAGCGGAAAAACCGCTCACTAATAGATGACTGGTATGTGTTCCAGTCATCTTGAAATGGAAGTTTATGTGACAAACGCTGTTATAGAGATTCCTCATGTGAATTTTTTTGAGAGAGTAAGTTCTATATAATTTTTCTTACACTGGTCATTCATTACATTTTATGGATTACTCTAATCTATATTAAATGTCTAAGTTCAAAATAAATGGGTTTGAAGGTAGTGCGCTCATTTCCAAAGAGTTGTGCGTCCCACTGCCATCAGTATTGGTCATTTGAATTAATTCATACACACTAACAAATTCAATGCATACTAATGGTCTCTCTATTTGCTGTGTTTTTCCTCCTCACAGCTTCAGCAGCAGACGATGCAAAAGGTGAGGGTTTTTTTTGTATTGACAGTTTTGTTTCAAACAAACAGTGTCTCATAGAATGTAATGTGGGGCTTAGCTCATGCACTTAGTTGGATTAAGCTAAACTGCATACTCATTTGAGCTGGCATACACTCTGCACTTGGCACTTGGCTCCAAACAGGCTTACATGACTAGATGAATGAAGCTGGTCCCAAAACTGCTGATAGGTATCCTATCACAAGACTTTCTCCAAAGTGTGTCAGTGGATAAATCTCCTCTCATTTGCTTCCCCTGTCTCTGCTCTTCCTGCCAGATTATGACAGTGATTTCATTATGTGAGTGCTAAGCAGAACGTCCGTGGGCTTTTAGCGTCTCACCCTCCACAGGAAACATCTGGGAGGCTAAGATGGTTTGCCATTTTCCCCGTTGTTTTTCCAGGAGCAATGGAAAAAATTCACCCGGAGGCCAAGCTTCCGGAGTCTCGCAGGCCAAATATTTCTGATCTTAACCCACTACTATGCTGTAGACTTGTTTTTGAGTTCATTCAAGCACCAGACTGCACAGATTAACTGCTTAACAGCTTCATTTACACTTGAAAAAAAAAATATGTGCTTGTGTTTTATCAGTAGTCTCAATTTCTAAGGGAATTTACACTTGCATACCTCATTCAGAGATTTGTTCTTCTAAGATTTTTGTTGACAGCAGCCATTTGGGCTAAGTAGGTGTGCTGGAACTAGGCCTACGTGGTGGTCTTCCAACATGGGCATGGTGGCTTGGGCGGTCCAAATTGCTACTGCAGTGCCTAAATTGAGACAAACAGACTCAGTGCCTGAATATTATGGTCCAAATTTCAGGGATATTGGGAATGAAAACTTTGCCCAAAAAAAGCCAGATTTTACACAGATAAAGTCTGCTGGCATTGACAAACTGACCCAGATTGTTAATTAATTAATGTCTTCTATTTCAGATTATGAGTCTCTGAGAATCGGTGGCCTGGTGTTTGCAGTTGTGCTGTTCCTCATGGGCATCGCCCTGATCGTCAGTAGTGTTCGGCTGCATGAGGCATCCAGCACAAGTGTCACTGTCATCACACGCTATCCCTGCATGAACGATCCATACAGTGTTCCTGATTCATCCAGCCTGAAAAACAGACAGGCATCAGTTTCCTCTCAGATCTTGCACAGAGATACATGCAGACGCATATTGCATAACGTCAGCACTCAGCACCCCTCATGCTTCATGATCACAATCCTTTGGCCTACATACCTTAGCCTCCTTTTTCACTAGAAGTGTATCTTGTCCTTTCAGGACTCCCACTCCGGCCTAGCAGCTCAGGCTATCACTGCCAGTAGTAGCCCTGTAACTAAAACCAAGCATAAATTATGTATAGACACACACACATAACACACACACACACACACTAACACACACTTCTGCATCTGGATTCCAACTGTCCCATTTGAAGAACTGTGTAATGAGGCTCATGTTGTATCTAATATAAGTTATTATGCCATTTCTCAGCTATTATGAATTACCATAAGGTGTCACATTTAAAAGTGTTTTGTTTCAGGTAGAAGGTTTACACCAATGTAAAACATATACATCCGCCCCTCCCCCCCCCCCCCCCCCCCCTCTCCCCACTGCAGGCAGAAAATGTACTTGTTCAAAGAGTGACTCAAGGTAAGTTAAGTAAAAAAAAAAAAAATTCAAAATTTCTGACCATGAGGGATTTGAAATAAAATTAATTAATTAATTAAAAACTTGAAAATACAGACCCTAAGTTCTTATTGTTTAAATGATTTGGAAATCGTGATCTTTGATACATAATTTGTTCATTTTTCTCAGGTCCAGGGGTCCTGATGCAGAATCAGGAATTCCCAGAGGTAAAGAGTTTCACCTTTCTTGTATTCACCCTCACTTATTTCAGTAAAGCAGAATAGAAATTTTAAATGTGTGCCAGGTAGATTGCATAAATTTGCACTGTTATCAAAGTTTTTATTCTCAATTTTTTTTTTCTACAGGCCAGTAGTAGAGCAGTCAGGGAGAGAAGGATGGATGTCTGGTAAGTGCTGTCAATCGAATGCCTGTAATATTACAATATTGTTCCAAATCAACCGTGTTGTCATACCCTCCTCTCTTTCTGCAGTGATTCAAGCTCCTGCCATTAGGTGGCAGCAAACGCCTTGATCAGAGCTGAGGACAATCACCAACACATTTCAATTTCATCATGTTACTGTGCTTTTTGTTATATTTTTGCTTCCTTTTTCAGTGTTTTTATGTATAGTTAATGTGTTATCAGAAAATCTGCCAATTTTATATGGTACTCGTGATGTGATTGTAATTCTACCCAATATTTCGGGACTTTCAAATAAATTGATAAACGGTTTCCTGTAGTTGTTTTTCTATATTTTTTCATATGATGGTTGTTATTATATCGTTTCCTTAGCCATTAGTAGTGAACAGCTTGCACCAGTGCCGCACAACTGCTTCTGCTGACTTTGCAGACAGTCCAGTCATACATTTACCAGTATAGCCAAACTAATGGAGAGAAACTGTGTTACTGGTCCAGCCTGCGGCATTATTCCAGGACAGTGGTCTTTTGAGATAATTCAGTTCATTTCACTGCGTCCCATAGCGTTTTCGGAGGGACTTCTGCAACCACAATGAGCTGTAAATTGAAAATGGGTGGGGAGGGGGGCAGCTTATGCAGATTCTCTCCATGGAGTAACAGGGGAGGGTGACTGCACTGCACAAAACCAAATACATGTGGATGATAAGAACCTGGTGCAGTCTCGGTACGCATTTCCATAAGCTGACACTTCTATTTCCCCAGCATTAGGGACAAGCCACGACTAGTAGTATCAGAGTGATTGGATAAAACTCCCCAAAACATTTAATATGAATAAGATATGTGGGAGGAATATTATTCAGTCTGAAACAACAAAGAGGCAACCCTGTCCACATCAATAGGCCTATAATATCCCTATAAGTAGGCCTACTTATTCAGCTATCCCTGCGTTATTCCCATAATGTTCCTATAGCACCATACAATTCATAATAAACTTTACATCTCATTCTCCCGTTGGGGAGAAAACAGACTGGAGGGCGAAACACTTTCCGCCTTTACTGTACGCTGCTTGCTACAGTGGGGAAACCATCCGCATTGCTTTACAGTCTGTCCCACCGGGGAAACCCTAAAGGCTGGGTTGCCGCACTGAGTAAATTATGAATGCAATACCTCGGCTTTGCCACCAGAGGGCCCTGGCTAAATTTACACTGGAGATTCACATAGTAAATGGACATGTAGTGGTCTCTCCTGTCCTGCTCCCTGATCTCATTATTTCCACTCTGCACCGGCGACCCAGCAACCCACTAAATTTGGGGAGACCGAAGAGAAAGAGCGTTTTTGCATCTCCACCCTGCAGTCATGACAACTCCGGCAGGTCTGTTACTTTTTCCACATTTAGGGGAAGCATAAGGATGAAATGTACATCGTAGTTTAAAGTTTCATAAGCTGTCTTTAAATTTGGCAAATTGATACTTTCATCATACCTTCTAGATGAAAAAAAAAAAAAAAGATTTGTTTTACTTCCATATCTCTGTCATGTGTCGTAACTGATGATAAATTGGTGCATTGCTGCCACCGTGCCAGGAGCCTCTGTCTGTTACTGCTGCTGCTGCTGCATGGTTCATATTCAGCTCACTGTTGTCACAGATAATGGAAGTTCTTCAAGAAATTCGTTGTTGGAATGGACAGATATTTAACAGTAAAACTAGTTTCTTTAAAACTGACCCGTTCACATTTAGGGCGGAGTGCGGAAAAATAAAACTTGCCAATTAAGCCATTACAGAAAGCAGGGGTTCAGCATATACAAGCCGCAATGTCGACCTGATGAAAAATGTGGTACACAGCCGCAACGACCAGCCTTTATTATTGTAATATTATTTTAAAATACTCCACTATAGCATTGTTATTTTTCATTGGAAATTGTTTGGACCCACCCTCTCAGTTTGATTGGTACCGTGCTTCTTCACGGAACTTAATAGTCTATCTGAAAACTTTTTGCTCCAAATGATCGTCCCATATGTCGCTGCTGCCTCGTCTTAACCCACTTTCCGTGGCGCATCTTTTTCTGCTGAGCAAGGTTGCTGCAATAAGCCCTCCTCACTGAGAAAAAAAAATGCCTCTGTGAACTTCTCAGACAGGAAGGCGTTTTGGGTCGAGAAAAGCCACGCCAGCAGTTCTGGCGAGCGGCGAGCTTTGCTGTCCATGGTGCTGAACTCAACAGACACCCATATACTGTATTAGCTCCTCTCCTAATCAGAGTCTCTCTCTCTGCAGAAGCGACGTTTCCAGACCAGAGTGACTTTGATTATGGTAAGATTTGCTCTCTGAGTTGATTTCATGTGATGTAGCCATTGTTACTGCTGTTATTTTAGATTCTGTTTGTCACTCTGTTATTTTATCTATTATCTGATGGGTGTGTTTGACCATGGGTGTGTTCCATACTGTTTTGGCCATTATAGATTATGAGACACTGAGGACCACAGGGGTTATCCTTGCTGTAATCATGTTTGTCTCTGGCATTTTAATAGCTCTGAGTAAGTTCAGACTTGTTTTTCTCTTGTATATCCCTTACATACATAGGCAACATCACTTCTCAGTTTTGCAACTTTTGTAACTTGTGTAATTTATCATCCCTTAAACAGGCAAAAAATTCACAAAATGTGTAAAATCCTCATCCAAGTAAGAGTTTGCACAAGGCTTGGTGGATGATCCGCCTGTGCATGCTGTATGATTTTGACTGAAGGACACCCGGCCAATGTGGACAAGGATTTTTTAACGTTTCTTCTATTACTAAAATACTCAAATGCTTCCCAGTGCCAACAGCCCCTCCTATCCCTGCATTGGATGCTTCTCTCCAAATGCCCCCTCCCTGTTACCCATACACCTCCTCCCCCAAAACACTTCCAACACATTCAAGAGCTTAACCAGAACATGATGTGACAGAAACACATCTGAGATCATTCTTACTCTGTATCACACTAAATGGTCTTGAAAATTTTGTTTAGTCTGTATTAAGGAATGACACTGTTCCTGTATGTGTTGGTAGTGAGTGGATGATGTCACTATATTCTTCGCCAATGGCATGCCGCTTGTATGGCAACTCTATGACAACAAGCTGTTGTTTTAATAGGACAAGTTGAAAAATATGCACTTGGTCAGTGTTTTAACCTCATTCATCTCAGAACTCTGTGGCTTCAATTTTTTGTGTTCCTGGATATATATGTATATATATACCCAGATAATAAGTCAGATCTGTTTGATCAAATGTCATTCATTGTACAAATAAAGTTGTCGCACAGTTTTCAAAAGTGTCTTCTTCTTGCACTTTGGTGCATTGGTGATGACACACTGCCGTTCTTCCTTTCTGCTCATTTGCAGCTCCAGCTCATCTGGGACCCAATTCCAAAGACAGAGGGTAAGCTCATTTATTGTAAGGAACTATAGATGAATATTACTATAATCATTACATGTTTGACTGTGTAACTCTGCGGTTTCTTTCTTTTCGCAGTACCCTCCTCAAACTGTATAGAATGCCTGTGTATGCTTGACTGAGAGAGAGACATTACATCGTGGGAACCATGCCACCAAATACATACACACCCACCTCTTACAACCATACAGTCGTTATGCCATTATGTTTATAGCTATATATGGGGTGCCAGCTGGGGGATATACGCACAAGGATTTTCAGAACATCCTCACCAGTATTTATTGAGTGCACAACTGACTCCATCAGAAAGTCTAAAATGTGTTAAATATCAGTTATCTATCAGCAGACCAGTAAATGTCTCTGTTACTATTTGGGGCTAATGTCTCAGACAAAGACAAAAACTGGTCCAAAACTAATCAATACTTCCAATGGAAGATTTCCAATGAAATTAATTTCATTCAACTTGCAATACAATGTTACTGTCTGTGAATTTGCAATTGACCATCTTTTGGTGCTTCAAATTAGTGGTGGCCTTTAATTGGTCAAGTTTCAGGTGCATTACTTTCAGCCCCATGACCACAACCAAAAAGGGATATGTTTATGGCAGATATGATGTGTCTTTATGTTTCTAAATCATAACGTTAGACAGGGTAAATTTGATTCACCGATGCAAAACCCAATTCAACAACTGTTCTCTCTCTCCCTCACATTTACTCCTGGACAAGAATAAAATGAATTGCATGATTGCATAAATAAAACTAGAGTTGCATATTACTTACTGCACACTATAAGAAGCCCACAGCAAATGCAGCAATGAACTAGTAAAATCTTACAGTGTGTTCACACCAAAGGCTACATGATTTTTAATGCGGTGTGATTACATACACAGTCAATGCAAAGATGTGAATTGCTTTAGTTGAAATTCCTGTTTGGTCTGAGCATACCAGTAAGGTTTCCAAAATACTTGCATGTATTGGTCAATTGTATATTTATTGTTATTTATTTATGTATTTATTTTGCCTCCTCTTTGTTATTGTGAAGTTTGTTGTTGTGAATCTCTTTTGTTCTTGTGTATTCTCTTCTGTTCTTAATAGAATTAGCATGTGTAGCAAGGAAACCTTTTGATTCTACCAGTGCTATATCAAATTAACAAGATTCTAACTTCAATAATCAAGTATTATCTTGATGGAAATTTGGGGACAGAATTCAGTTATGGAAAACATTGGAATATAGGCTAATGGATAAAATGTCTATTACAGTTTGGTTTGGGATTTTATTAGAAGTTTATTACATTTTGAAGCTGTTTTCATGTATGAAATAAGCCCTGACTCCATGACAAAGGTATAAACAAATAATAGAACTGTTACACATCCAACTTAACCAGTGAGTTGCTCTGGTGCAATTAAAGAATGAATCAATGGATGATTTGTTAGCATTATTATTTTTGTCTTCATTCCATCTAAATGGCCAGTCCCCACATGGGATTACACAATGCACAATTATAGCAACATAAAATACATAGAAATCATGTCTACTCAACAAGATTATCATGTCATTGTACCAAAATGTTTTTTTGTTTGTTTGTTTGTTTGTTTGTTTTTGTATTAATTTGTGAGTTAGACCATGTTGTTTGAGATCAGTACATGGGGTTGCAGTGTAATGTAGAAATCAGAGCAGTTAAATCATAAACTATAATGGATTATAGTGGCTTTACTTAGAAACTACAACTCATTCAACAGAAACTCATAAAACAGAAAAACAAGTCAAACAAGACCCTCCATTTTACAGAGAATAACATTTAGCACATTTAACAGTCATTGTTACACATCTTTTCCCCATTCAGTCCAAATATTCTCAACAGTCGTCTAATAGAAGCAACGGCACAAGTGAGCAGCCATTCAAACCTCATTTACACTTCAAATTGCAGTGGTGTTAAAACAGAAGGCTTATTCCACCTCTGACTAAGGCTTCCTACACCGGCTCTAAGGTCAGGGGAAATAGGGCTTGACATCTCTTTCAACTGTGATTACTGCAGACTAACCAAAAAATGATATTCTAGACATTTCCATCTTGATAACTTCTGCTATAAAAGGCACTGTGAACATCAAAACAATCAGATGGAACTTTCAATTCATACTGTGGTACTTTTATTCATGACTCATGACTGCTATGTGTAATTAGTAAGACAATTTGTCACAGCACTCATTCAAGTAATTTCTGTGTGATTAGAAAATACATTCGTTGTGACAAAACAATAGTACCAAATATATAAAGTTTTACATAGTAAACTATGTTTCCATAAAGTAAAAAGGTCCATGGAAGATAACATAGCTGTACCCAATACATACAAAAAGTATGATTCATACATGAGAAAAAAGTTAAAATTATATGAGAGAACACTTCAAACATGCATTCTTAATATAAGGACACATGCAGATTTTGACCATCATTCAATGAACCAATGTGATTACTTCTCATGATGGGGGGTTTAGATAAGGACTTGGGGGGTTTCAGGGAGAGTGATCATAATAATGATTTCACAGAAATCAACTTGACACTGGGAGTGTGGCCTGTTAGGAGAATGAGTGTAACTACCCTTTCCATAGCATCCTTTACTTTTTCATTGTGCCGAGTCCATCATAAATCCAATTTAACTGAAGAGTTTCATTTCAAAATGACACATTCCCATTTTCCAAAATTTCAGAAACACATGAAAGGATATCTTTCAACATATTTTGTAAGCAAGGACCGGCAGTCAATATCTAATTTTGGAAACAATTGCAGATGAATATTTAATAACCTGCAAGTAGATCTGTAAAGCTATACTCACAGCTCACATCAAATTCTACATTTTGACATTATTTGACATTAGTTCAAACCTGAATTGGTATTTACATATTAGTATGTCAAACTAGTTGTTCAAAAGAAAATGCTGTAACAATATACAGGCCAGAGACTCCCAAAACATTATAATAAACTTCCCCTCCTCATTAGAGGAAAAATGGACAGTATTTAAGACTCACTTCCTCGCAGAGGCGATGGAATACATGGGGACTGCCAAGTGATTGACATCACTCTTGGTCCTGTACGGACACCATTCGCCGACGAGTGGAAGCACTCCGTTTCTTCAGGATCAGCTTGAGCTAGAATTAAAAGATGACAAGAGGAAAGTTGTTAAGCCAAGACCCTAAAACATAAACTCTGGGGCCAGATCCTACAGACTTGACATGATTGGCTGTTTAAAACAACTGGCATCTCTCACCTGTTCTCCCACGGTGTCCGCTCTGCAGGAGGTGGGCTGGCTGGGTCATTCTCGAGGTTGCGGATGCTGGGGTCAGCTCCCCTGCCCAGCAGTAGCCGCAGCATCTCTTCCTGGTGAGGGCTTCCATGGAGACCAGCTGCCATGTGTAAGGCTGTGTGTCCATGAGCCTATGGGGAGGAAAGGGAAGATTCATGGCTATTTGCACTAAGGCACAAATATATCTGCTCATACACACAAACACGAAACAACATGCAAATGTGCATACAATAAAATCCTGGCCCTCTCTGGCCTTGTGGGACTCACCTTCATGTTGACAAACTCCTTCAAGTTTGGCAGAGGAATCCTCAGCAGATGGCGAACCAGGTCAATGTTGCCATCTTTGACTGCCAGGTGCAGGACAGTCTTGTTACTTTTGATTTCCTGGAATTGGTACCCATGTTAAAGAGACGCTATGAAACCGTGATGACCCAAGACAAACAAATAGCAGTCAAAAGAGAAACAAGAGGAGGGAGCAGGGAGGTCGCTTACCAACATACAGCATCATACTTAAACAGATTTTCACTCACAAAGAGCCTTTAGAAAATAAAGAGCTAATGTCTGAAATGTTATCAGGTTAGTCAGTTTCCTTACTCAGGGACTTTGGTCCTGGCGGATGAACAGTAAACTATCAGTCACCAGTTGGCTAATCTGCCATTTCCTGTAAAATGATATCACAATGACCTTCATAATAACTCTTTTCTCTCATAGCCTACTCTGTGTATCACATTCCAGTACAAAGCCACAGCATTTCCCCTTGAAATACCTTTAACAAAACAATATATCACAGCATAGGCCAAGCTTAAAGGACAATACCAGTGATTTTGCATGTTTAGCCTGCTTGCTTACACAGCCAATTTCAGTTCCATGGTTTATCAATGGCAACCATTTTGTTAGCCACAGAAGCAGAGCATTATAAGGTGGTGTCTGAATCAAAAATTCAATTTGAAACTGGAGGGATTTTGATTATATGTTTTGAAATCTTTAGTACCGTCTGGATGATTTGAAAAATGGTTTGATGCGATGTAAAATGTGGGTAAATTGTAATTAATCAGCCAAACATTTAAAATCACCAGTAAGGTCCTTTAAAACTGCCTCTGTCAAAGCAGCTGGGCTGTCACTCAGCAGAGGGGGAGTTGTACTGTACCTGGCTAGCAACGACGCCCCTGCATTGAGCAGCATCTGCAGACAGGAGAGCTTCTCCACAGCCTGCTCTGCAGGCTGACATCTCCAGGCCACTGGCAGCCAGAGCCTTCATGGTGAGACTGTGGGAAATGGCTGCACAGTGCAGAGGAGTCATACCTATGAGAAGAAATGACATGTGAGTTTACACAGTAATAATGGGAATAATGTGAGCATTGTAAATTCTAATGTAATACCATTCAAACACCCTCTCTGTAAATGATTAGTATCAGGGTTTCTGCAGGTATCAGCAAATCTAATTTAATGCTTTTTAATGCCCTTTTTAATGCCACTTTAAACAAATTAAATGATCAGTGTCCAACTGCAGATACATATATATATATATATAGAGAGAGAGAGAGAGAGAGAGAGAGAGAGAGAGAGAGCATTTGACAATGCTAATCTTGAATATTTGAGAAAATATAAATTTACATTAACTGTCACTCTATAGTGAATTAGAAATGGCTCACAAGACGGTTTACAGTCTCAGAATTTATTTGCACATTTCAAAAATAATAAAACAGCCTGAAGCGGTGAGCAGCAGGTGTGGTGGAAAGCAGCAGGTGTGGTGGTAGCAGCAGCAGCTGCAGTTGTGGTGGCGACAGAAGTTGCGCTGCTGGTCACGGCAAAGAATTCGGCACAGTTAACTGCTGCCTGCCCTTAATCGCCAACTTGTGATTATCTAACAGCATGTGTAATTTCACCGCATTGATGGCCATTATGCAAAGTTTGAAGATCTTTTTGCACACGCTGCAAAAGCCTCTCCAGGTTACCGTCGATGGGCTTTAACTAGGTTCTGAATAATCCTCCTCCAACCATTTTTTAATGCCTCTGGACCATTGAATTTAATGCTTTTTAATGCCATTTAAGGCCTTATTTTCACAAAATCTATTTAATGACTTTTAAATGCTTTTCAATGACCCGCGGAACCCCTGAATATGTTATTCTCAAAAATAAATACAAATGTTCTGACATACAATTACCTTCAAAATTGCTGGCTTCAATGTTCACTGCAGCTCCACTGGACAGAATAACCTACAAAGACACATTCACAGTTTGGGTGTGATTGCAGCTGCCTTTTTTTGACCCACAGTGTAAGATATGTTTAGGTAAGTCCTAACACCCTAATGACTCTTTACCTGCAAAACCCTAGGGAAGCCATAGTTTGCAGCCAGATGAAGAGCGGTTTGACCATTGACATCACAAGCATTGACGTCCGCCCCGAGTGACAGAAGATCTTGGACGATCTCGGGCTGGTTTGCTGTCACTGCCACCAGCAGAGCAGTCTGGTGCACAAACACACTGATTAAACATCTTTATTTCTAAAGACGTGTGAAATGATGATCATCTGCTTGTTTTTGTTGCATAATACCTGTGTCATAAATAGCAAAAAAAAAAAAAAAAAAAAAAAAAAAAAAACCAATCTGAAGTCTTTGAAAGATGACTGATGCCTTGAGTCTGTACCTTGCCCTTGTGTTCTTTGGCATCAAGTCTCCCTAATTCCCTCAGCCTCTCTGCAGCAGCAAAGGCACACTCCCTGAGGCCTTTGGCAGTGTAGATATGTAGGATGCTGACAAAACAAAAGCACAATACAGATTGTTTTTTAGATAATATTTAAGCCTGAAAACAGTGTAAATCCCCATGACCAAATTTACAATGTTCCCTTCTTAGTGAAATTTATCCTCCCTTGTTATTATAGCGAGTCATCTGAGTTTCTAATCATGTGGACAGAAAGAGCTGACTCATCCTCCCACTTTTTCTTTGAAATCTTACTAGGACTGCCAGATGGAGTCACACATGGCTCTTACTTTTAGCTCACTACCAAAAATCCACACAGGAAAACTCTTGAATAAGTAAATATGAATTGTACGCACACATACATACACTACATACAAATGCCAGCATCATTACTGTGTCTTAAATGAATTCTGAAAACGAATCAAGATGACGGACATTTTTCTGACTAGTCTTTACACAAAATATAATGCTACATAAACAGTGAAATATTTGCGTACTAAGATGACTAAACCCTGAACCAAATTGTGCCTGTGTGTGTGTTTCTGTAATTACTATACAGTACATACATGTTCATTCATTTAGTCTTTCTTGTGGTGGAGATTTATGGTAATGAGTAAAGTGAGATAAATTCATGTAATCTGTCATTCCAGCATTTCAAAGAAATTAGAAGAGTTTAAGAAAAATAAATAAATGTAAAATAAATGTCCATATATTTTCATGACATGTTAGCTTTCTGGATGTATTGCTTCTGCTGCTGTTAAAAACACACACATATACATAGGCCCACACTGGGAAACTAACTAAACACTCACGTGTCACCATCTTCATCCTGACCAGTGGTTCTGCTGTAGTCCATCCCACTGAGTAACATCCTGGCCTCCTCCAGCTTGGCGGCATCCAGCTGTGAGCCAAAACTTAGCTGTGCAGACTGACTGGGGCCCAGGAATGGCCAGGATGAAGTCAGAACAGGACTCGCCACTGAAACAGGACACTCCTTTTCAAAGGAAAGCACAGCAAAATGTAAAACTTTTTTACAACAAGAAGGAGCAAGAAGAATATCAGTGCATAGTAGGAAGCTGCTGGAGCTCTGTCTATCTATCTGTGGATCAATCTGTAACTTTGTGACTAATGAAATGAAATTTTAAAGCCTGTTCTTCTGAATTTCAGCTGTAACATCCACAGTTATCTGCAGTTTGGAGAACCCTGCATCATTTCAGTCAGGGGTTTTCAAACATTTTCATTTCTTCATTTTGCTGAGGACCTCCTGGAAGCCTCTCAAGGAGTCTTGGGGGGGTTCCCTGACCCCACTTTGAACACCACTGATATAAATCACACATAACGTTGCTTACATTATCACAGTACATACAACTTCAACATTTCATCAACCCACAAACGTGACGGCTGGCAGCGCTGTATACATACGCACTTTTGAAAACCCAGATGACTAGATAACCATAAAAATCTAAAGTTTAAATATGTGAATAAAAGAATTTTGCTAATATCTTCATCATAATAAAGATGAAAGCACAGTATTAGCCTGCCTAGATTTTTGTAAACATTCCCCATTTCTTTTTCATTCTTTTTCTCCCTTAGCTATTAATCTCCTTACAAGGTGCAATAAAGAAACGCGCTTTATATCACACTTTTGAGACTCATCTCAAACAATAGCTTAAGGCAAACTCAAACTCTGATCACTTTTAACCGGACACACACACACACACACACACACACACACACACACACACACACACACACACACACATATATATATATTACACTTTGTCTTTTCCTATTTGTCTATCCGTATATTTGTATTTGCATATTGTTATTAATATTGCTTGTGTTTTTTGTTACCTGCCTAGGGACTATGTATGTAAATTGGCTGTCCCTATCAAATACATAAACAAATAACACATAGTCCACTTTCCGTTTCTTGCTTCTGTATTCAGGCCATCTTCTCAATCTGATTTTATACTAGGTGCCAAATCAAAGTGTGGTGTCTCTTACATATGGCTGAGACATTGCATCTCCAAATCCCTGGATCTGCTGCTGTGTGCTGTATTCAGAGCCCATTGGAAGGCTGTAGGCTTCAGCATAGCTGGCTCCTTGGGGGCTGGAGTAGTAATTGAGAGAAGACTCTGGGGCAGGCGCCCAATGCTCATAGCCTACTGCCATGTCTGAGTAGTTGCTTGATGCACCTGAAATGGAGAAGGGACTGATATTCATCATCATTTTATATTTTTACATCATACTGTGTTCACTGTTATGACCGAGACAGGTAAGATCATGAAAATTTTTTATCCAGCTCTCACCCGTACAGATAGATGGTTCTGAAGTAGTCGTCTGCTGAGAGGAAAAAAACAGGTGATTCATAAGACAACATGCTTATATAAATCTGAGTCCTTGTGATGATGCTGTGTCCTGCTCTGTGTGGTGCCTTACTGTAACAGTGGTAGGAGGGACAGGACTTGTGCTGGCCGTGGAGCACGAGGGTGACACTGAGGACGTCTCGCGCTTCCTCTTCTGCTCCAAGAGTTTCTTCACTGTGGGCAGAGTGTAACACGGCTTCTCCTTTGGCGCTATGTAAAATTAAGCAAGCAGGAATCAGTCCAACATGATTTGTAAAGATACGTTTTGGGCACTACATGTGATGGATGTCTGAGCTACATGCTGTTTAAACTTGAGATATATCCATCCCTCATCCTAAAACAGAAACTGTTCATGTTAAATGATCAATCGCTGAAAGCTACAAACCAAATAATCTGTGTCAAAACCTTACAGTGACAAAGAGACAGACTTTGAGCTTTCTATTCCAACAGAGCGTTCTTATGAACAAGAAAATGTGCCCAGATCACCACAGAAATCTGGATAATGGATAATGTCTGTGTCCAGTCCACAAATTTGGTCTCTTATTCACTGTCAGTGAAGCAGATCCAGTATTCAAGTCTCTGTGTCATCATCAAGAGAGGCTTGGCTGTATTATTTTGAGGGGACAGGCTTGTTCAAGTCAGTAACAAATGCAGACTGAAATATTAAAACCACAGAAGTAATAAATATAAGTTGTTACAGACTTGATTGTCCATTTTATTTAATGACATAGGCCTACATCATACAAAATTAGTGTAAAACTGTATTTTAATCTCCCCAATGAAGCTATTCCAAAACACTGTAACTTAGTATAAAACACATTCAAGGGTATCATTAACATTAATACACACATTTTAATTCAAATTAAATGAACTAATTCAAAAACTGTGAATTAACTTTTTTTATCATTTAAATGATATGTTTATATGTGATTAATATTCTATCATAGTGTGTTACAAGCATGTGTTAACTGTCTGTACATCATGTTTGAATGCTTCATTGGGAGGTAGGGGTTACAGGGGTTAATAGAGTGGAACCTAAATAGGCTTTGAGAGTAAGATAATGAAATTGTTATCACTTGATGATGATGCCTCCTCAGTTTCTCCATGATGGCATTTTTCTGATCTCCCTGGGACATACATCAAAATCAAGCCTGTTATATCATGAGCATGTTTTCCCCTACTATCTCACAAAAATAACATTTCCATTCTGCAGGTACAGGAAACAAGAAAATAGGAAAAAAAATATCGCAAAACAGAATTCTCTCATGTTTCCAGTAGACATGATGTGATCAAACAGGTTATTTCCTCAAAGCCTTCACCCCACACGTGAAGTCAAAGTCATATTTCCACCCTGTATGTGGAACCAATACACAAAGATAGACCTCTGAGGAACCTCCTCCATTAGGAACAGAGATCATGCGGCCATATCAACCAGATTCACCAGAAAACCTTTGCATGGGATTGCCACTACTTATTTTCTGTGACACCTTCCTGTCTTGCTCCGTTACGCTAACAGAAACCAAACCACATCTTCCTGCCTGTGTCACACAGGCATGTCACTTCAACACATGAGCAATTGCCTTGTGCTCTCTACCGAAGCTACAGAGAGACAGAGCAGAGGAGGACAGAGACTGTCAAGTCCCTCGATTAGTTATATTTTCTTTATAGGATAAGCATGGCATACCACACCTTTCAAGTTATTCTACACCACACGGGGACAGACACCTTGGTCCACTAAAGTGAACAGAAAACAGGTGCACCTCTGAGAAAATATATCCATGCAAATGCAACCAGTGAAGCATGAGAGGCAAGAGAAAAATGAATACAGCAAAAAGAGGTCAGGGTCGGTTTGAAGTTATGTCTCCTCCACACTAAACATAATGACCTCATTGAGGTATGGGGAACAGGTCCCAAACAGTCAGCCCTTTGTTCTGAATATGATGTGATCCACCACATGGTAAAGGTCACTTTATCAGAATATTGACATCAGCCAATGGTACCTAGTTTCACTTTCGAGTTCACAAGGTGTTACTATTAGTTACTCAACCCTGAATTTGACTCATTCGATCTTTACAACAGAATTTCACATTTGAACTATTTGTTCATGATGTCATACTAGGTAATTACTTTATATATAGTATGAGGTCACTCTGTATCACATAATAGCTGTGTAAACTGCAGTTTGATACTTGGCAAGGTGACATTCAGTACTCTACAGCCTGAGAGAAGTGGCAGACAGGGAAAGTCATTGCTTGTCTAAACCATTAGACAAATAGGGAAGCCTAGCCCACATCATAATTTGTGTAGTGGTTGACATCAAATACCCCATGTTGCTTTAGGTTACCCTTTCTATGTGCTGTTGTGGAAACCCCTGGACACTGAGTCACGTGCGTGGGAGGAGGGGATTCCGGAGACCTTTTCTCTTCACTGCTCAGAGAGAGAGAGAGAGAAAATCAGCACAGGGCAGATTTCCTCAATTTGAGTGAGACCGCTTCATTCAACAACACCAATGAAGACCACAAAGCAACATATCACAATTTAAGCCCATGTCAAAGACTGCCTTTAGACACAAACTGAAAAGCCGTGTTTTGTGCGTGATATCTCCATGGAGCTATTATAAGCTGTTAAACGTCAGGGTTTCCACGTCACACATTTTATTGTGTCAAAAAGGGAACTGAGACAAGCGAGCTGGGCGCGGGTGCCTTAGGGTTTCCCCAGTAGCCTCCCTGACATCTGGATTAACCCAAGTTATGTCACTTAACAAAACCCGAGATACATCACATGAATATGCACAGAGGAAACACCACACAAGCTCACACACTACACCAACAAGAGCAACATCATCGGATCTGTCTGTTATGACTGTCATAATAGTCAAATAAGAATGTTAAGTGTAGGCCCACTACTACTTGAACTTTCACAACATAATTTCATTTAATTTTAAGTCCCAAGCTCTTCTGTGAAGAACAAACAATCAAAAAAAAAAAAAAAAAAAAAAAAAAAAAATCTGGGTTTAGGATAAACAATAAGACAGGTTATTTAATGAATATACCCTATACACTTGTAACTTAATAACGGATGCTGAGAATGTGATGTATATGAACAGGTTATGTCAGAATATGTCCAGAAATGCAGTCTAAGTTTATCCAGTGTTACTATAATCATAGCCGTAAGGACAAGATGTAATTAACAACAATAGGTGAAAAGCACGGTCCTACTCACATGTCTCCCAGGGCATGACAGAAGCCCTCAGCAGCCTGTCCGCTTGATCACCAGTATTTAACAAAACGCGAAAAACTTCAGTGGTGCGGGAGGGATCGTGGCTGTTCCCCTCTGTGATGTTCGGTGAGTTTGTCTTGTTGTCCCGTCGCAGCAGCATGTATACACAAAGCACGTTGTTCCCTGTCACTGCCTCCACTCTGAACACGCCCTCTGCGCCTCAAGCACCTCCTCCGCTGTTTCGTAGAACAGAACAGAGAGGGGCAGAACCAAGAAGAAACAGAACAGAGCCAAATCGTACTGAATAGAACAGAATAGAGCCGAACAGGACTAAATAGTTCTGAATAGAACAGAATAGAGTAGAATAGTACTAAATAGAGCAGAAAAGAGCAGAACAGAATAGAAGGAAGAGAACTAAATAGAACAGAACAGAACAGATCAGAGCAGAACAAAACTATACAGCACTGAATAGAACAGAACAGAGTAGAACAGAACTAACCAGAACTGAATAGAGCAGAATACACCTGAATAGAAAAGGGTAGAGCCGAACAGAACTAAATGGAACTGAATAGAACAGAATAGAACTGAATAAAACATAGAGTAGAACAGAACTAATAGAACTAAATAGAGCAGAATAGAGCAGAACAGAATAGAACTAAATAGAACAGAACAAAGCAGAACAGAACTAAAAAGAAACAGAAAGGAGTAGAACAGAGATAAATAGAGAAGAACAGAACAAAACCGAACAGAACTAAATAGAACAGAATAGAGCAGAACAGAACTGAATAGAACATAGAGTAGAACCGAGCTAAATAGAACTGAATAGAGCAGAATGGAACTGAATAGATCGGAATACAACTAAATAGAACAGAACAGAGCAGGACAGAACTAAACAGAACCGAATAAAGCAGAACAGAAGAGAACTATAGAACAGAAAAGAACAGAACGGGCCTAAATAGAACAGAATAGAGCAGAACAGAACTAAACAGAAACAGAAAAGAGCAGAACTGAACTGAATAGAGCAGAACAGACCAGAACGAGCCTGAATAGAGCAGAATAGAAAAAAAAAAAAAAAAACAGGAAAAAAAACAGAGTATATCCGAACCGAACTTAACAAGGAAGAAAAGAAAACAAAAGAACTCAAAAAGAATAGAATAGAATAGAATAAAATAGAATAGAATAGAATAGAATAGCATGATGTTTCATTTCCCCATCATCTACTCTGGACTCCTGGAATTTTGTGTTGGCCTAAAGAGAGCATTGCCAATAAATAAATAAATAAATAAATAAATAAATAAATACAAGCAAACAAACAATGTAGGGCAATAAGTCTGAGCTGTCTAAAAATTAAATCAAATGGAGTTTACACCTTTAAGTATGAAGATGTGTGTGTGTGTGTGTGTGTGTGTGTGTGTGTGTGTGTGTGTGTGTGTGTGTGTGTGTAGAATATCTTCAATTTCAATTTCAACAGCACCCTCTCCTGTTGCAACGTGGAACAGAAAAGAAGCTGTGGCAGTGGCCTGAGAAATCCTAAAACACAACATCACCCACACATGAGGATTCCCCGAAGCAGTGGTTTGACCAACAGGGAGGACGCCTCTTCTGGACTTCTACAGCGGAGAGGAAATGGTTCAATACGTCACTTGGGATATTTGCAATAGATAAATAAATAAGGCCTAAAATTTTGCTGTCACCACCAAGAGCATACTTTGTCAGATTTATTAAACAAAGTGTGGGCTTATGTTGCTGATAGTGCCTGGCCACTGAGAGGCAGCAGTGTGTAGAAGGAGTCACCCCTGGGCACACCAGTGGTATTCACCAGCTGAAACAGTACTGCACCACTGAGGCTACTTTCATTAGTAATATGAATGCTGAATCATTAGTAAACATGTATACAGACAGTCAATACAAAGTCAATAAAACTGTTAAGCCCTCCACTCACTAAAATGAGAGTATCAGGTTATTTTCAGATTATTTGTCTATGAACAGGCGGTATTTCAGCGAGTTTGGGGGCAGAGGAAGGACGGAGAATTGACGTCAGCACTCAAAAGTGAAAGCCAATAGTAAGCCACAGCCACACAGATCTATCAGACCCCAGAGGACAGACAAAGCTACAGCAGCACAGGTATGAGGATCTTAACTTGCACTGATTTTCTGTTCCTCTTCTAAGCCTTTTAACCATGTAGTATCTGGCGCGTCTGTCGACTCACATCCAAATGGCTGCATAACTGGTCTTCGGTTTACTTTGTTTATACAGTTATTTAGTTTATCATAGTCCACACTAAATGTAAATGACAGAACTCTACTTTCTTCATTAGTTTTACAGTGTTTCAATGATTCTATTTTGAAGAAACCTTTGAAAGTTCAAACAAGGGATTTGGGTTTTTAAATTTTTCCTTTTTAATGCCCGTACACCAACATATGCGTCATTCTGACATAGGCGTTCATGTGGTGGTGTAGGTGTGAAGATAATAAAGGTCAAGTCTTCTATGTTGTTCTATGTTGGCCCACTGTGTCAAATAGTCTAAGTGATGTTGATCTGCCGGTAAAGTCAAATAAATGAGATGATGTCATGGTGTAAAAAAAAAAAAAAAAAAGGATCTACATTTTCAAAGTGAACATTTAAAGGAAAAAGTGTAATGTCTCACTTGTTTTCAGAGGGCTGTTGGCAACGCACGATGGCAGACAACAAACTGTTCATAGTTATCCTGCTTTCGCTCTATGGTAAGTAAGCCTTTGTGGCATTGTGTTTCTCTTTCTTTCTCACTCTGTCTCTCGCTCACTCCCACACACACACACACACACACACACACACACACACACATACACGCACACACACACACGCACACACACATGCATACACACACACACACACACACACACACACACACACACACACACACATCAGGGTGGTCTCTCACAGGAAAATGAAACCACATATATGTTGCAGCAGGCGGAAACCTAACTTCAGCTCCAACAGAGGTGTTGTTGCATGCCATGAACCACTGGATAGAAACAAAATATGAAATGACTGAGCACTTTCTTCCTCTTCTTTTTCTTATTCTCTTTCTCAGTCCAAGACTTGGTTAAAGGAGAGACAGGTATGTATAACAAACTGTGGACACAACCCTAAAATGAAGTTTTTACAGCAACTGGTGCACCATCTAGACACCAGCAAGGCAACCGCAGACATGATTAATCATCATTTCCAATCATCTCTTTTTTCTTCCATCCCACTTGTCTTTGCTGTCTGTCCCCTTACCAGACACCACGTCTTGTTACAGGATCGAGCCAGGGACAATGGCCGGCATCATCGCCGCAGACTTGGTGCTGACCGTTATCATCGTCATCGTCACCTATCTGTGTGCCAGCTCTCGGCGTCAGAGGAGAGAAAATGGTAGGGAAATAAGGCCATGGTGGGTGCTTTCACACAAGCAGCCATGTTGTCAGGGTGTCCATATCAGCCATGATGTGGGCTCCAGAGGAAGAGCTTGTATAAGGATCAGGCCTCTCAGAATTACATTTTTTTTAACCCGCTTTTACATGGCTAATTTTTGCCTCCCACATCACCAACATGTGTAATGTTGTAACACAGGTTGCCCTCCTTCATTACTGTATTTTACTGATTCTGCATCCCTGCTTATGTGTAACTGAGGTCTAGAGGGAAGCAGGAATCATCTATAGCATCGCTGTATTTGTGTTACCTCTCCCACATGTCTTTAGAGTGCTCTATTTAATAACTCCATGTAATTAATAACTGTCTCTCTCTTCTCATCCCTTCACAGCTGACAAGGTTTACATGAATGTCAGGGCAAACTGCAAGATTTAATCTACCAAGCATCCTTTGAAGATATTACAACACATTTTGTTTGCTTTCTGTAAAAACTATTTTTGAGCTGGGTATTTTTTTTTATTTTTATCAATGTACAAAATCTAAAAGATAAACTGATAAACCGATAAACTATTTTGTAATAAACTTTTTAGTTTTTGACCGAGTGCCTTGAACCTATTTTTTAATGTAATGAGGCAAAAATAGATTAGAATAGATCTACTTGATTCAGTCCCAAAGAAGCGTGAGATTGACTGAAACTGACAGAAAACAAATTGTGGTTTTTATGTCATTTAGTGCCCTATTTAAAAGCTTTGCTGAGCTACTTTAACATACAGAGCACAAAATGTTTTCCATTCTGCCCCAGTGTGGGCTTGTGCCTCTTCAGCTGCCTGCCTTGGGTGAAAAGTATAAGAAATACATATTTCATTTTGTACAATATAAATTAAAGATATGTAAATTCTATCTTTGAATAAAATCTTGCATGACAAACTCAAGTAGTCTGTAATCATTTGCAGGCAGGGCAGGGTCTACAGCCACCACACCACCATGCGCATGTACAATATGTCCAAATATTTTAAAAGACCTTCAATATTTAGTGTAAATATCCCAAGATCAAAAGCTGCATACGTGATGTGAGTGATTTTTAAATCCTGAATACAGTCCTCATGGCATGATTTTACGTAGATATTCTGAATTACTCCCCTCTGAATTGTTAAAACATAAATGTTAGTGTCACCATATGAGTCAATTCTGAGCCTCAACACAATGTTAAACAAGAAAAAAACCCTAAAAAACTAAAAAAAAAAAAAAAAAAATCAACTATAGCTAAATTAGGTCCAGTGGTCCCTCCTCACATTTTTGTTTGTTTTGTTTTGTTTCACTGTCAGGTGCATATATAATTATTTGCTTATTTTTGTGTTTTTTTTGTTTGTTGTTTTTTTTAATTGGTTGGGCACTTGATTGTCTTATGAATGTGGTGTTCACATGCTTGGTTTAGGGTCAGGGTTAGGATAGGTTACACTTGTCTTAATCCATTTTCATCATGCTGGTAGTTCAACACTATGACTAAGTGGTGAACTGACTATATCGTGTCGAGCTAATTGTGTGGTTAAACATCCGCCTGCCCTGTCAGTCAAACAAAGAGAAAGCATTGACCCAGGCCTCTCACTCCTCCCAGCCCACACACACACGCAGCCGTCTAGCCAGCCCTGTATCTCTGCATCACCCGTCTGATCTACCTCCTCTGTAGCACTGCGGTGATAGTCTATCTGGGTAGTCTAAGTCTGGGTAATTCCCTCTGGAATAGATGACTCTAGGTGCAGAGTTAGGGAGGCCAGCCGTGGGACTGAAAGGCTTGTAGCTGAACTGAACTACTGAACTGTCTCTTCCTTCTTCTGAGCTTCAAACAAATTTGGGAAGTACAGTAGTGTCAGGGGATTTGTGCATGGAATTTCCCTTTATGAATGTTCTCTCTCTCTCTCTCTCTCTCTCTCTCTCTCTATTAGGATATTTACGGCTTATAGGCAAACATTTTTTGTGGGGAAGAAATGAAATCTGATTAACATGTTTTTTTTTTTTAACTGTTTGATCACATTTTTAAATATTAGTAAACAGTCACCTCCCACACAACAACACTGAGGGTGCTGGTTTCATTTCCCTGACAGTTTAGACTTAAATTCAAATGAAACTGTGGTTAAACAAAGGCTCAGAGGCTCTTTAGCGGTGAGTACACCCAACTCGCTGCAATAAACCACAGGTCATAAGGAAATGGACTGCTGGTGATGTGATGATCTCTTCTATGTCAGCAGAAAATGGAGATGTGGTGAAACTGAATTCATAGCCTCTAATCTTGGCATCAGTAAGATCAGTTACTGTCAGTGATTAATACTCTGTAACAAAGTGAGATAAAGGCCTGAATCTCAGTCGGTCATCAGATCACAAGTGTTTTTACTGCAGGAGAGACCAGCAATGCTCATGTGAACATGACATTCAGGAGAAGAAACAGAAACACTGGCTTCCTCTTCTTGTGCTGTGCTATAGCTCTTCCTCTCCTCATAAGAACGTCACATGTTGACAACTATCACACCATCGGCAGAGTCTCATGTGGAAAATCCTCCCTCTGAAGAGGACCATCGCCGTTTGACCTTCCACCACCTACATTTATTTCCACCTCTACAAACCACAAATATTGAGGAGATGTCTGATGCCCTGTGTATCGTGGGTCCTCTATTCGGTGAGTGGTGTGTACTTGGTGGCATGAGTGACTGATACTAGTACAATGGTAAGTATGTGTAATTATTGTTGACTAATGTTTTATAAATTTTGTCTCTTTCAGGTTCTGCAGAAGGACAGCAAGGTAGTTGCTTTTCCTGCTCTCTTATGGTCTAGCAGGATTATTCGATTATGGTGTCAAGTATCTCTGTTTACATGTCCATCCCATGTTTTACACTGTCATTTCACAGAATGCGGCTCCTGTTACCAAATAGGAATGGGGTCCGTAGTGGCCATTATTGCCTGTGATATCATCTTGACGGTCCTCATCACCATCTCAGTGCTCTGCTTTGCAACTTTCCAGAAGAGAAGGAGAGAATGGGATCCTCATGAAGGTTGGGACTAGTGCATGTGTGTGTGTCTGCATCATTTTGTATGTGTATGTGTATGTGGTGTGGTGTGGTTGCATGGGGCTCATAGGAGATTGCTGAGAGAAGTCACTTCATTTTCTGTGATTCCAATTTTCAACAGGGAGAGGAAATGTACCATCAACAATGTCAAAGAAAATGACAACAGAGATCGCAGAATCTCCTTATCAGGTAGACCCATTTTATGATTCAGCGCTCAAAGACACTAAACAGGGCTGTGATCCTGTCTTGGGAGAATTTCTCTGCTAAAACTAAAGGCATTTGTATTTCCTAAACGAACTGGTTTCATCTATTTGTAGGAGTTACATGGAGTCCAGTCAGATGTGTACAGTGATCTTCAGCACTTAAGGCAATGAAACGATGGAATTAAAACAATGCCAGTGTTTTTGCAAAGTCTTGGTACCAGACCATCTTCGACACACATCCTGCTTTACCATCAGCTGGGCACGTGCACTGTATTCTACAGAACTGTAGGTGATAACATATGTGTGTTGTTCATGTAATGGAGTTGTATTTCATTTCAAGTCAAACTATGAATGTTACAGGTATAGTTCTCTGCATTATATTTCTCAAGTGTTGCCTTTTTTGTAAATCTTTATATGTAAACTTGAATATGTAACTGTATTTATCTCATTGTAAATTTAATGATTATATTATAACCTTGGGAGAAAAAATATTTTGCATAAATTCCTTCTTTTTATTCCTTGTGTGGTCAGTGCCATTTTGGGAAATGATTCTCACATTTGCACATTGCAGTGAGGCACTTAGTGACAATATGTACATCAATTGCAATTGTTTGCAACTGTTTGCAATATGTACACCAATTGTATCTATTGCAAACAAACAAACAAAAAAAGTACCAAAGTTAATACCCAAGGTGTACATGCAGAAAGATAAAGATTTTGGGGCATTAAAATTTGTCTTCTAAATTGTCACAGATAACATATCACTTTGTGTTTCTCCTCTCTGTGGTCATGTTAGAATTTCCACATACATGTTACTCTCACTATTACATGAATGCAAGGATTTGGAGAATAATTTTGATTTTTCATGTCTGTTTGTATAACGTGTCACTGCTTATGTTCCAAACACTGACACTGAGATTGCCTTCTCAGCTTAACATTATTAATAGTCTCCATGGCTAAAAAGCAGAAAGTCCCGAGAGATATTTTGATGCAGCCTGTCTGTTTCCTGTGAGTCAGTAAATGGCAGCTCCTGACTCACTGTGCACATCAGAGCTGTTAGCAACAAGTAATGAAATAAAATCTGAAGAAAAGAGAGAAAATCATTTGCTATACCAGAAGGATGACAACAAAGCAAATACTTGGAAACAGTTTAATTCTATTTTCATTTGAGCTTAGTCATCACATGAATCTTACATCTCATTTGTCTTAAAATTGCGAATACATAAACATATCAGGGAGCTGTTTCCTTAGTCAGGTTGAGTGGATAGAGAGATGCAGGTAAACATCATAAGGAGAGGAAGCATATGATCTTCTGGAAGGTTCTGGTGCTACAGGGCTCTGGGGGGCACTAAAGGACAAAGGAACAAGGAAGGAAGGACAAGGAAGAGAGAGAAAGAGGCATGAAAGATTTTTCCAAAAGGCCAATTATGGCTACAGAGCACATTAAAATTAGGCTACATTATATACCAACAACAAACAAATTGTGAGCTTACCTGCTGGATACATCTCAATGCTGGTGAATTCTCTAGTTTCTATGGGGAAATTAAGATGAATTGTTCAGACTTTCATTGATCCAAGCTTAACACTCGGATTAATTCGACACAGAATCAAGTCTTACCGTCATAGTCCACGTCTCTGCTGTTGCCAGCTGCAGGTCTACCATTGGCAACCTCGAAACTGTCCCGATCCAGCTGTTCTCTGCTCCAACCTGGGGCCAGCATACCATTCAGCCCATCAACCTGATGCAGAAGCTGATCTCCTCCAGGTCTTGCGTTTCTACGAACACTGATGCCTCGACCAGCATTTTCAGCCACTTGGACTCCACTTACTCTGATAGCTTGTTTTCTTGCTGATTTTCCTGCTTCCTGACCATCCAGCATCACTCCCTCCCCACTGCTGAGATCAGTGAGCTCACTGCTTGCTTGGTGTGTCCCCACCAGAACCAGTCCGCTGCTCAAATTACGCTCTGTGTCCACTGTGGCCTTTCGGCCTGATGGTGCCTTATTGTTCCCCACAGCATTAGGCATCACGTTCTCGTGGCTGTCAAGGTCTTTGAACGCATCTGGGAAGAAAAAAAGCTCATTGTTTCTATGTTTTGTTTCAGTCACTGCCCAGAGTTAATCTTTCTTTGCTGCAGGGTGTTTTCAAGCTACAACAACAGCATCTAAATCCACATCTTCTTCAATTGTCACTTCTTTGATTTTCTCTTCCACTGTTATTAAGAGACATTGTGCACACAAATCAGGCTATATCTGTAAGGCTGTATTTTTCTGAGTCACATAATTCTTATCCCATACTAATACCACACTACTGGGATCGTGTGGTATTAGTATGGGATACTAATACCATACTAATAGTTCCTTAGTTATGTCACTTTATAAAAAAAGAATGTCTTACTCTAAAGTGTCTGGTAGTCATTTTCCTCTGTGAAGAGAGGATTAGGACATACTGATAAGTCTATGACTGTATGTTATAGTATTAATGTAGGCTATTGTACCTCTGCTCTCACCACCAAGGTTTTTCTCAGATAGCGCTGGGTCTGAAACAGAAAGAAACCATTTACATCTGTATAAGATCCATTTGAAACATACAAGAGCACATAACTCACATACCTGTGAACCCATTGCTGTAACCACTCTCTGTAGATTTTGAGATATCTGTGAATGAACAAGACGGTGGGTGAGTTTGACAGAGATCAAGGCCAGTGCTTTTAATCCACCACTTGCTTTACCCTGTTAAATTACCAGTCTAATGGTATAATTACTTACATAATTCCATGCCAATCTGTATTCTCTGCATGTTTACATCAATAGGGGAAAATCTAAAATGTACCTTCTGAATTTTCCTCTAGCCCAGGTTTAGTTGAAGGGTTCTGTGCTGTGGAAAAGAGGCAATATGTAGTGATTCACTGAAATCATGGTGTATGTTAAATTGCTTACTTTTACATAAAAATTTACCTGAACAATAAAATAACATAGAGGTGATGGCTTTCAAATTCTGCTTTTGTTCCCCTCTGGTTTGACTTGGCTCTTTTGTCTGTGGTCTGTATTTGAGGATCCAAAACTACTTTCAGGATCTGGTTAAATGTTAAGCTTTTTTTTTTTTTTTTTTTTTTTTTTGACAGGGCATAAATTGACCCACCAGTTTTAATAATATGTGTATGTAGTCACAGCTGATAATCTGACAATCTGACAATACCTGTGAAATTTCCAGGAGTGGTCTTTTCCGTAGGAGCCATCCCAAGTGCATCTATAACAGTAATAAAAGGCCATGAGAGACAATAATGTTTGCAATATTTTGCATGTAGGGCTACATACTGCAACATAAAAAAAACCTGATATAAAGACTTACCACTGAGGAAGCTTAAAACACTTTCTCTTTGTTCTTGAAAAGAAAAGCATAGAAAATATGTTATTCCCAGTGTGGTATTCAAAAAAAAAAAAAAAAAAAAGAATGACAGTGCTTTATAGCCTGCAAAGTAAGTCTGTGCATCCTATTAGATATAGCATGGTTTCTCTTCAGATTGGTTTACCTTTTAATGGAGTTGTCAGCACAACAGCTGCAAATCCAACAAGTAACAGACTACACTGGAAGCTGAAAGAGATTAAACAAAAACAAACAAACAAACAAACAAACAAAACAATAGTGTTAAGATTGTACTGAGAAATATTTTTTATATTGTGTCTCATATCATCATTTTGTTCTCTAGGAAATAAAATTAAGTTTCAGTGACTACAGTTTGAAGTGAGAAAAAGATATGATTCAGCATATGAAAACTTACAGCTTCATTGTTGACTTTGGTCCCCAGCAACATGCACTGCATGGCAACACGAGCGCAGCCGGGGGTTTATATACAGCTGCTTTTTCAACTCTAGAAGGCCCGGTCCATGCTAATGATAGCTTCTGACAATATTCATCAGATTGAGTTGCAGTCACAGACTATTTCTGTGAGGTTAACAGTGCATGACTTTGGGAATCCTCTACAAATGAGAAGGTAGATGGCCAATGATTACTCACCCAAATCCCACCACAAAGGCTTATTCATAATATCGCTTCAGTTTGAAAACAGATGTCTTCAATAGTGGAAAGGCACAAGAATGGAATAGTGTTTGTCTCTATTGTGTGCTGATTGTATAGGTGGTTGGTCATTTAGAGAAAATGCCCCTGGGTTTCCCTGTGTTGGGAAATGATGCTTTTTAATGATGGCATAGAGCGTGCATTGTTTTCTGTTACCATTTCACTATTGTTCACCCATCCAGCGTATGCCTATGTCCCCTTAAACACACACCTTTTCAAATAGATCCTGCAGGACATTGTAGAAATCTCTCCTTGAAGAGATGTGTTTCAATACAAAACTCCAGAGTCTTGACCAGACTGTCATGTTTGCTGTATCTTAGGTCAAAGTGTTGGTATTAAACCGGTGGTTTCCAAATACTGTCTCTGTCCTAAAAACTATTCCAGGAAGTTTCGAGCAAAATGAGGAAGAAATTAATTTGACTGTGTGGCTCATCTCACTCCATGTAGGATCCATGTTTCGTAACGTCACTTTCACTCTCACTCTCACCAGTGTTGTAATCTTCTCACTTACAGTAGAACGCACTAAAATATAACTGTAGCCTACACAAAAATATTTCAGAAAGGATTCACTGAGGCACAGTCTCACTAATTATAGCAGGGTTCTTCTTAGTTCCCTCATATTGAAAAGTCTAGGATCCCCTACAGCAGGAAACAAGCAAAATGAGGAGTGAATTTTGAATGATTGGATGGACCAACGATTAAAAGGAGGGAAGTGACCCAAATAAATGGTGTAAACACATGAAAGAATGAAAACAAATGCAGCGTCAGTATTGTGTAAAGTTTCTCCTTCGAGTAGACCTGTTGGTGGCAGCAAGAGCTGTGGTCTCTCTATGAAGAAGAAAAAAGAAGAGCGCCCTCTGCAGGCAAGGCTGTTTGCACTAAGCTCTTGATCCCAAGCATCGCCATATTGACGTCCCAACAACGTTGAGAGGTAATATAAATTGGGTTATTTAACCATGAATCCACATGTGTTTGGGAGTCTTGTTGACTGTTTTACAAACAGGGTAATGCGGGAACCACCTAACATAACTGGGCTGTCGTACTGCTTTTCGATAACAGTGTTTTTAGGATGTTTTCTCAAGGCGTTGTCAGGCAGTTGCCTCGCCAGGCTGCAAGCTATTCACTCCCTTAGCTTGTTAGCCTAGCACTTCTTGGCTTTTGGAAAGCAATTCCTCGAATCCTATAATGTAGCGTCATATTATTAATACCCACCATGGCGTTTGTTTGACAATTTCGACGTGGACTGTTGCTTTTTTTCGACCATAGCCTCGTAATATGGCCGCGAGTTAGCTCGCAATTGGTCTGTGACTTTCCACCCGGCTTTTCCCTCTGCTGTTGACGAGCTAATGCTAACTAGCTAGCATTCCGACCAAACGCCCGGTTTGCCTGATAGCTAGCTAGCTCTACTACACTTGTGTAGGCCTTGAGCCACATAGGGTCTGTGCCTACACTAATAGTTTACATTTGAGTGCCAAGTATCAAGCAGGTTAATTGCCGATAAGAGAACGAGGGTAAATGTTTTGCACCACACAGGCCGTTTGGCGCACAGACATAACTCATGCAACAAACTAGCTAGTTCCTCTTAGCTAACAGAATTTGCTCCTGTTGGCTTAATTGGCAGTAATTGTCCTCATCAACGTTTATTTTCTGTTTTTTTGTATTTACAGGAGATATTGCCTTGGTGTAGACCCCAGTGATGACTGCATTGAACCCTGTACCTCCTGATTAGACTGGTTGGATGCCCCGTTTTAGCATTCAGGTTTCTCAACTTCTTACAACACCATGCTCAAACACAGCAACAGATTTTGCAGAGCAGATGCATCCGTGCTGCACTAAGTGCTTTTTTTTTTTTTTTTTTTTTTTTTAATTTTAAACATTTGTCTTTGGTGCCACTTGTGCCACAGTTTCACTCTGTGTCATTGTTTTCCCCCATCTTCGCAACATTTGACTTTCCATTTTAAGCATTTTAATGACACCGTCAGCAAGAGCAACTTCAAGTGACCACAACAGTGAAAAACTTTAATTTCCTAAGTCACGTGTTTGTTTTTGATGAGTTAATTTGCATTTCTCAGTACTATGTATAATGTTGACTTAATGCAAATGACTAAACTGTTGTAGGCCCTAATTCTGTCTGTTCCCTGTTTGTATGCCCATATAGTTTTCTTACCATAAAGGCGTCTCAGCTACTCCTGTTCAAACTCATCTGTCACAATCATCCTGGAGGGAACCTCCAAGGTATTATCTGTTGATCAATTAGGCTACCTTGTCTTAGCTAACATTGTAATTATAGTTTTTAAGTGTTCTGAATTGCACTTAATGCTACATATGTATGAACAGCACTCACAATGATCATAAGTCACACATTTTGAAATGCCCTCTGTAATTTTAAATGTTTATGTTTTTGTTTTTTGTCATTGTCTTGTCTTTTTTAGGAGATTTAGAGAAGATCTTGTGTAGAATATGTCTGGCCCTGTTCCAAGCCGCTCTCGAGTTTACCCTGATGTAAACACACAGAGGCCTCGGGAATATTGGGACTATGAGTCCCATGTTGTTGAATGGGGGTAAGACAAATGGGAATCTTTGTCTGGTGCTTTAGTTATGTTGTATTTGCTTTACCTTTTGGTCAAAGACAGCTCAACAGTGTTAATAATGGCTTTTTGCCTTTTAGGAACCAAGACGACTACCAGCTAGTCAGAAAACTAGGCAGAGGCAAATATAGTGAAGTCTTTGAAGCCATAAACATCACAAACAATGAAAAAGTCGTCGTCAAAATACTGAAGGTACGTAAATAATTAAATATCCCAATTGTGAAGTTGTACATTATGCTTTTTTTTAACAGATTAATTAGAACACATCAAGGGTAGGGACAAACACAAAACATTACTAGTCACTTCTGTGATCTCACAAGAATGCTTCTGTCCACAGCCGGTGAAAAAAAAGAAAATCAAAAGAGAAATAAAGATCCTGGAGAACCTGAGAGGTGGTCCAAACATCATCTCACTCTTAGATATTGTCAAGGATCCTGTGGTAATTTAACCTTCCTTTTTGCATTTATCACCACGTAACAGTCATGGAAATAATTCTGTTATACGGAGCTACATATGAACACATCTTTCTCTGATTTTTCCTTTTAGTCCCGAACCCCTGCTCTTGTTTTTGAGCATGTCAACAATACGGACTTTAAAGTAAGGATGAATGCATTCTTTTTTTTTTTTTTTTTTTTTGTAAATCACATAGCAGATAATTGAATACCAAAGATAAGTCTAGTAGTGCATGTCCTAAACATATTTCTCTATTTATTTTGCAGCAACTGTATCAAACCCTGTCTGATTTTGACATTCGGTTTTATATGTATGAAATCTTGAAGGTAAGAAAGTTTTTGATGCTTATTTGGTATGCATGCTCTGTTTGAATATGTTGATCTGCAGTCGTGAAATATTTGCTAGAAACATTTCCACAAAGTTCTGGTTGGTATCAGTTCCACATTCAGAGAAATGTGTGTTAATACTCACCTTTACTCTAAGATGTTTTTTTTTTTTCCCTCCTCACTTGGTCAGGCTCTTGATTATTGCCACAGTATGGGGATTATGCACAGAGATGTTAAGCCACACAATGTAATGATTGACCACGAACACAGAAAGGTAAAGTATCGCACACTGTCCACTTTTTCACCTGTCATGCCTGCACTGACACTGGCTCATTTCAATCTATTAACCACACTCGGCTCCAATTTTTCTCACCTTTTAGCTCCGCCTGATTGACTGGGGCTTGGCAGAGTTCTATCACCCAAACCAGGAATACAATGTGAGAGTGGCGTCCAGGTACTTCAAAGGACCTGAACTGCTGGTGGACTACCAGGTGAGGACAACATACTGTTCTTCTACAGCTCAGGTTACACCAGTCCAGAACTGGGTGGTCAAAATGTAACCAGAGTCTGTGTTTTTAAGTGAGAGTTTATTTGTTCAAAATTGAAGTCATAGAGCAGGATAATAGCTTTCCACCTCTATACTTTTGATAGATGTATGACTACAGCTTGGACATGTGGAGTTTGGGATGCATGCTGGCCAGCATGATCTTCAGAAAGGAGCCCTTCTTTCACGGACATGACAACTACGATCAGGTATGACGAATAAGGTCAAACATGAGTTACATTTTATTTTCTCACTTTCAATGAAAAGTGGCAACTGTTGCTGCCATGGTAACCAACCTCCTGCAAACAGCAAACTTAAATGTCTGATACTGCTCCTCCCTTCACCTATAATATTGACGTAACCAATGGGAGCACTGACAGCCTCACATTTTAAGCACTCCCCTGCTTCCCACTCATAGTTTTATGAAATCACACCTGGTACACGACAAGTACTGCCACATTCTTCACCTAACAGTTACGCTTCCAAAACATTTTACCCCATGGGGGATGTCATTCATCTCTTTTTGCCCATCCCACAGTATAACATGCACTGTATTGCAGGCTTGTTTTGTAAAGCCCTGTGACACTCCTGAAACAATGATACTTTTCTATTGATTTGATCATCACAAACTGGAGCTAAGATAAGTTAAGTGAAGGTAATTGAAGAATTTGTTGTGAACAACAGACACAATTATACACAAAATCAGGCTTATCTAACCATTATCAAATTCTGTGTGAACATGGCAGATGGCTACAGGCAATGAAATATGAGCTACGGGTTAACAATAGGATTCTCATTGTCAGCTGATTCAGTTTCAGTTATTTAACAGACCATAAATGCAAAGCAAAATCTCTGACTCCTGAATCTGTTGATGCTGAGTTAAACCTACTCTGATGGTTTTAAAGTGATTTTTAATTTTTTTTTCTTTGCCTCTTCTATAGAGCTCCTCTGCATCACAATAATGCATGCACTACTGTGTCTGGCTGTCTGAGTTAAGACCCCACCAGCCCTACTATGTAGCTGGCTATAATGCCACAAAACACAATATAATTCATACACTTAAACTTAGAAAAGTGGCACCTCTTATGATTTCACAGATACATATATTTAATCTATTTGTTTTGTTCTTTTAACCCTAAATCACAGCTTGTGCGAATCGCAAAAGTCCTTGGCACTGAGGACCTGTACGACTACATCGACAAGTACAACATTGAACTAGATCCACGGTTCAATGACATTCTCGGAAGGTAAGAAGATGGGATACTCCTTGACCTCCATAAAATATTATTAAAAATTTTCTTACTAATCGGATACCCTGCATTCTATCCTCATTACTGATTTTATCTTCAGACACTCCCGTAAAAGGTGGGAGAGATTCGTGCACAGTGAGAACCAGCACCTGGTCAGCACAGAGGCTCTGGACTTCCTGGACAAATTACTGCGCTATGACCATCAAGCCCGCCTCACAGCTAGAGAGGCCATGGATCATCCCTACTTCTGTAAGATGGCCTTTTCTCACTTATATGCCCTTGTGCTCGTCTCCTATATATTGCGTGGGTTTATTGCTCTAACCAAATCTAAGTATACAAAGGCATGTGGATGGACTGTGTCACCATATCTCCTTGGTTTACAAGGTGCTCAAATGCATTTCTATTCTCAGATCCCATCGTCAAAGATCAGGGAAGGGGGGCCACTCCCGGAGGAATGGCTGCCAGCTCAACACCAGTCAGCTCCTCTAGTATGATGGCTGGTAAGTTCCTTGCGTTGTATTAATGAGCATGTTTAGCCCATTTGTGTCTGGAAAGAAAACGTTTAATAAAAGAAAACATTTTATCTGTGATTTAAGACGGTGATGGCATGTAAATAAGAACATTTTGACGTGATGAGTGAATCTTCTGTCACCTCCAGGTATCACCTCAATGTCCTCCTCACAGCCACTGGCTAACATTGCTGGATCACCTGTCATCTCTGCCCCCAACACTCTGGCCACACAAGTCCCAGCAGCCACCGGGGCTCAACCCTGAAGCCACCTCCTCACCTATGTCTGTGTGTGCTCATGGCCATGTCCTGCCGAGCTCTCAGCTAAAGGCCAAGGCCATGGCTCCCCTTTTTTTTATGTTGAACTACAGAGAAGATTTAAATTGATTTTCACGTTATATTTTGACATCTGGACTTGACAGAAATGTATTGTTGCACCTGTCAGGATTATTAGAATTAATTTGGGTGTGTTATTTCACAATGCCAGTGTCTAGAAATTCTAATAAGATGTAGACATGAAGAGAATGGATAATAAAATTTATTTTGTATGTTCCAAATATACAGTCTTGCTTGAAACTGTTTGTTGGGGGATCCTGCTGTTGTATTACACTGTGAACCTTTACACGACTTCACAAAACAAGTCAGGAGTCTGGTGTACCCCACTTAACAGTGCTCGATGGTTGCACACATTATGTGCAGGAGTTGTTGGTGTTTTGAAGTTGTTAGATGCTATCATTCTTTAATTGGACTTTTGTAGATATTCTACAGTTACTGTCAGGTTGCATGCACCCAATGCTGAGTATCACAGGGTCAATAGTTTGCCAATTTTATGTTACTTTCACCTCTGTATGTGTACGTATGTGTTCATGTTTGTTTTTTATGAAGTCTCTTACACATGATTTTGATTACATAGACAATTTTGTAACTTTTTGTTTTATGTTGGGAGGAGTCTCATCACTTGCAAAAAACAACTTCAGAAATAAACAATTTAAACAGGTCTTTCCGGCCACTACATATCATTGATTATCCTCTGTTAACAGGTTTGCATTGGAACTAGAGAGGTTGCTTACCTGCTTATGTTACCTGTTGGAAATGTGCAGTTATTTTACAATCAATATTGGCGCTAAATGATTTACACTCTGTTTTAGTCAAAACAGATGCCTCAAAAGAGCTGTGAGGTGTGTGCATACATTTGTACATTTCTACTATTCTGGTGAGCTTTGATAAAGTATGTGTATCCACTGAATTCACTCTTAAAATCTATTGGATTCATTGAGCAGGATGTGTGTGAGAGCAGGCTTATGTACCATACTCTGTGTTCACTAAGTGTTTGGGATTCAGGTTTTTTAATGTGTGTGTGTGTGTGTGTGTGTGTGTGTGTGTGTGTGTGTGTGTGTGTGTGTGTGTGTGTGTGTGTGTGTGTGTGTGTGTGTGTGTGTGTGTGAATCTGTCCATGTTTTGTCATTCTGGTAAACATGAATGAAAAATAGTGCTTTGTAACATAAGACTAAGGACTCACACATCACACTGTTCTCAGCGCTCATCAAAACAGCAGACTGGCACATGTGTAAGCACTCATAAGAGTATATTTAAGGCTACAACTGATTCTAATAATGAACTGTACAAGGCAAATCGGTCTGCCCCAAAAATCACTTCGATAACCCCTAGAAATTTATGAATAGCCTACTTCAAAAGTGTCAGACCACTAATAACATTTCAGGTGCAAAAACTCCCTTAATGCTTTGCGATCTTCCTCCACAGTGGCACAATACGGCATATGCCTTAACTTGAAGTGCCATTGTAGTTGTTAAAGAGCACTGAATAACCAGAGGATTGTTTGATGAAAAAAAGACCCTCAACGCTAAGACAATCGAGGATTTGTTATGTTAACTTTCACTCATTCTAAAGGTTTTCTAACTATTCTGAACCAGCAGCACAGGTGTCACGTCCACACTGATTTTTGGAGTGTTTTCATACATTGGTTAATGTGATCAACCTTTATCAACTTTATTGTTTTAAATTTTGTAACAACAGGTGTAACCAGCTCTGATTTTGGCTACAAAGAAAGGGCGGCTCCGGATTTAGCCCTGCTCCAACCAGCCGGGTTTATGCAGCCTTCAGGTGCTTCTCGTTGTCAGTTTTTTAGGACGTCTGAAATTGCAAATGCAACAAGTTCAGGACTTTGGAGCTTTTGTTTGTTTGTTTGTTTGTTTTTGTTTTTTTTGTTTGTTTTTGTTTTTAGCACTGGAGATGCCGCACAATGTTTTTAAAAGAGCGTGAAAGAGGTCACATCAACCATGCAGGGTTATCGTATGTGCTAATGTTAATTAATTGCACGACTTACTTGCGCCAACTTGTATGAACCAGCCAAGTTAAATTAAAGCGAACTCTAACTTTAATGTCTCAACTCTGCAAACTGGGCCTCAACGAAAATGAAGAATACCGTCATATTTTTGGCTTTTTTGGGTGTTCTTATCCGCTAAACTTGTAATTGACAATTTTCCGATGGTCTTGGAAGGCATCATTAGTGACGCCCTCTGTTGACGCCACTGCAGAAGGGCTCTTTGTAAAAAAAAAAAAAAAAAAAAGTTTGATACATGAAAACATTTTTTCTTTCAAAAAGCTTGCCGGGCGCAGTTTCAAAATGGGGAAGCTGGTCTTTATCTCCCTTTTCGTAGCGGCTTTATCGGCCTTGTTTGGAGAGAGAATAATGAACATAAGGTGGGTTTACCGAGCAAGTTCAAGATATAAAAGAATAGCGTTAGGTTGTTTTCCACCGTTGTTTACTCCACACTGGTTATCATATTAACGCCGCAAGTTAGGAGTAACTCTTACGTTTGTCTGCAGTTCTTTGAATTATAACCACTCAGTGTTAAGGAAAGTCACACTGTGATCATGTAGCTTCTTTTTTTGGGTTGAAAACATTGCAGGAAAAGGGCCCTTGCTTCCAGAGAGCTTGTCCAGAATCACCTCCCCAACTGTGTCCTTCTCAAAAATCTTGGTAAGTGTGTAATGAGGCACCAAAGGATCTAATGCACATGTGAGTAAATTAACTATAACTTCCAAAATTCTTTCCAGATTATGGGTCAGAGGATATAACCATTCTTCCAAATGGGATTGCACTCATCAGCGCTGTAAGTGTACTGTAATTTGAGTCATAGCTGAACATTACATGGCATGTAAAATACTGTATATGCCATGCTATATGAGGATAAACCTGTGTCACAAGATAGGCCAAGCAAAGAAACACATGTATAAAAAGTAATCTTAAACTCTCTGTTTCATGGAACATTTCTTTGTCCTATTAAATAGTGTCATCATCTATTTAGAAATAAAGCTGTTTATAAATATCCTGTACATTTTGATATCCTTATAGGGTTTGAAGTATCCTGGAATGCCCTCGTTCTCTGACGGTGCAGGGAAGATCTTCTCCCTTGATCTGCAGGACACTAGACTGAAACCAATGGAGCTGCGCATGCCAAGAAACTTCGATCTGAACTCATTCAATCCCCATGGCATCAGTGTGTTCATCGATCCAAGCGGTAAAATCAAGATCTCAGTTCTTCCAAAAACACAAGTATCACAAACTGTCAGTGAGCTCGGACAATTTAGATAAGGTTTCTGGTAAGCCAGTGGTTCTCTGCTGGTTGATTTTGTGACATGGGAAGAATCAACTAAAGCAATGGCTTCAGTACACATGACTGCATATCTGGTAAAGCTGGTTTATGTGTTGATGCATGGTGTGGTGTTTTCATTGCTGCTGTTGATTTTTGTACAGATACGCAGTATGTAGGCTGACCTGAGAGGTGAATACTTAAGTTACATTGGGCACAATGAGAGTAGCCAAGATTTTTTTAAACTTTTTTTTTTTCTAAAACAGATGAAGCTCTTTTGTTTGTAGTATACTTTTTTCTTAACTAATTCGATAGTCACTTATGCGGCTTCCCATGCTTTACAACAGTCAGACCTGAAAAAAAATATTCTCATTTTAGTTCATGCACCCTTATTGATTTTATTCAGTTTTGGCAGCTAGGAAGCAGAAAGGGAGGCAGAATATGGGCGATACCTTTCGTAGGACTCCCGAGTTGAGGACATGTTTGGCTCCTGAGGCAGCAGACCCAACCACTCAACTGGTTCTGGGCACATATTTGAGCTTTTTCTTCCCTGTGGCTACGAGATAATCAGCTACCTTTTCACATTCCTGTTTCTATCACCTGGGAGTGCCTCCCTGAAGTGCTGCAGCTTTCTTTACTTTTATTTATTTTTCAAATTTGTCGAGCTAAACAGGACATGAACTGACTCTCCTTAAAATTGAGTGTATTTCTCTGTCAGTAGGTTTGCTTCTTGGTGTTTTATTGTATTCTTTAAAAAAAATAATACCATATGTCTGATCACTTTTCAGATGACACAATATACCTGTTTGTTGTCAGCCACCCTCGACATGAAGGCCAATTTCATAGTCAAATGGAGATCTTTAAATTTGTTGAGGAGGATCATTCCTTGGTGTATTTGAAAACCGTAAAGCATGAACTTCTCCACAGGTAAAGTGTGGTGATAAAGCCCATCATAAATGTACATTGAATTGTAGGCACTTGTGAGTCACTGAAATGTGAAATTCACTTAGGAGGGAAGTGTACCCGTGAGACTGTCCCATGCAATAATCTATACACTATCAACACCTGATGTAATTATTTCTGCTGTCTTTCAGTGTGAATGATATTGTTGCAGTGGGAGTTGACAGCTTCTATGCGACCAATGATCACTACTTCAGCCACGAAATCCTGAGACTAATTGAGACTTTTCTAAGTCTGCCATGGGGAAATGTTGTATACTATAGTCCTGGGGAAGTAAAAGTGGTGTCTGACAGATATTACTTTGCCAATGGCATCAATTTATCACCAGACAAAAGGTACTGTGCTTTTCTGCAGGTTTGTGCTGAATCCATCACATATAATCTAAATGCCTGACTTCCATGCACTTACAATGTTTTTTCTTAATTATAGGCACTTATATGTGGTAGATTTATTCGATCATAATGTGCATGTTTTGGAGAGACAAGCGGACAATACATTGGTCTCTGTGAAGGTAAATATTTAAAGTGGTAGAAAAAACAAAATGCGCTAAGTGTATATTGCTCATTTCAATAACTTCAGGTCCTCCATTCTGATAAATATGCTTTATCAGCATCAATCTGAGGTTAATGTTTGACTACAATACTATTGTTATTTTCAGATAAGGCTGAGTACTAATTTGTTAAAGTAATACTGTGCTGACTTTATTATGTATGAGATTTATTTTCAGTCTCAAATACTCAAAGGAAAGGTGAGCTCTAATACTGCAGGATAGTATGGAGATGATCTCTAACAAAACCCAGATGTTTTTGTTTTGATGACTTTCTCTCCTGATCCCTCACCAGTCTGTGGCTGTTGGTTCACTCTGTGACAACGTTGAAGTTGAACCTGAAACTGGTGACCTGTGGTTAGGTTGTCACCCGAATGGATGGAAAGCTCTGGTGTATAACCCTGAGGATCCTCCTGGATCAGAGGTTTGCTTATTCATTTTAACCAGTACAAAATATATGAAATCTCCATAGCATTGTATGTATTGAAGCATTTACATATGTCTTTTCCTGCTCTGTACAGGTCATCCAGATCCAGAATATTCACTCAGAGCAGCCAGTGGTGACCCAGGTTTACGCTGACAATGGCAGTGTGATCATCGGTTCATCTGTTGCAGCTCCCTTTGGAGGAAAGTTGCTGATTGGCACAGTCTTTCATAAAGCTCTGTGTTGTGATTTGAAGTAACCTCTCTCACGTATGATTCCCAGCAAGTTAAGAGAAAAAAGGAGATCACTTCACCAAGGAAATCATGATGCACTTGCTTCCTGGCACTTCTTGTCTAAGCACTGATTGTGACCAAAAAGTGGTTATTGATTTGAGCACATAATGTATATTATAACATTTGGGAGATAGACTGCATGTCCCAGCTTGACTGGTAGGGATATCTGGGCTACTCTGCCATCCGCCCTCTTGCAACCACAGGCCTAGCCTGGGTAAGTGAAAAAGCAGCTACAAGATAATTTACGCTGGTTCATAGTAGGCCATAGGCCTTGGTAATGCAGTGTACTTGCAAATGGTTCTAAATATCAGTGCTTGTTCAAATTTGTTTCTCAAATACTTGTAAAGCCTAGAAATGTGACTTGCAAGATATTGTCAATCAAGGGGTTTTCATATTTTTCAGATGTGCACATTAGTTGCACATTAGTGCACATTAGTTGCTTGTATGCTTTGTGCTGTGGGGTGAAGAATTTTCACTGGTCATTTTGCAGTGTGTTGGAATGTGTAACAAATGCTGATTGAGAATATATATTTTCATAAGTGTTGCCGGTAATAAAAACAAGTTCTCACAATTTACTTGACTTGAAATTAAGCAATAAAATGTCATGCAGCTTGGGGTAACCCTTTAGATCAACTGTGTTTTGTAACTGTAAATGATTTTTATACATAAGGAGATGGAATTTTCAGTGTTTGTTGAAAAGCATATCTGAAATGGCCAAATCTGCATCTGGATTACTTTTGCATAAAAAACAGCCTCAAAATTAGTTTTGCTGTATAAACACATTCATTTGACCACTGCTATCGTCCTCCAGCGGATATTGAGCTTGACCGTGTAATGACTACTCATTTCTGTCAAAGCCACATCCTGCTATAAGCCACAGAGTCTGCTAAGGACTGGGCACTGTGTCCCCCAGCCAGATGTTTACAGCACCGGACCATAAACTGACCACAGTGTAGTTCTGTAAGGCTTTGACAGAGCCATTGACCAACAACAACCTCTGATATATTTAGCTGTTGAGATAGACGTATCCCCAGCCAGACATTTACAGTCTGTAACACAAAATGACTGTATTTATTAATAAATTACATTAAATTTTGATAGGGCTTCTGTCTCCATGATATCTTTGCCAGCATATAAGATATCTGGCTTTCAGAACTATAGTTTAGAGTTCTAATACTTCCAACAAGATTCTTCCAAATCTCTTTCCTCATTATGTCTGTTCAACTATGGAGCAATAAGGACTGACAGGTGTAGGCCACATGCTTTGCAAGGCATTGTGCCCTTTAACCAAAACACAAGTTTTCAGAAGCATTTCAGCATTTTGCATGGTGCATTTCCTACAATACAATGACATTGCACATCTGCTCTAATTACAGTGTGACTGTATTGCTGCTGCTAGTTATGGGCTTTTGTTACTCAGGGCAGAAGTGATACTTGTAGGGCAAATCACCTTATGATATTCAGTATATCACACTCTTCATTGAAAGACCTACAGTAACTCTTGAGGTACAAAAGACTTCATAAACCTTTCAAAAGAACACTGGCATAAGGATCTATTAAAATTGCTATTGAAATCATTAAACGGCACAGTGCAGAACACTCACTGAGATTCTTTACAAGAGACGAGAGTTTCTGACTTCATATGATGTGAGCTATCTGAGAAAAAAACAGCCTGGACTGGGACTTCTTAAAAATGGCATTGTGCTCCCCTTCCTGTCCAGCTTGTTATCCAGGTGTGCACCTAGGAGTTTGTATGAGGAGACCATTTCAAATGCTTGTCCATGAATCAGGATGGGTGTTGCCTCAGCTTCCATTGTTCTTAAACTGATCATAAACTACGTAGTGTTACTTGCATGTAGAATAGGTTTGACCTCCTTACACCACCTCATAAGACTGTCCACTAGCCAACTAGGGTGGAGTCATCACTGATTTTTTTTTTTTTTTTTTTTAAATGGCATGGTCATGTACTGTGTCTTCAGTCAGAGGTGTACAGTGTAAATAAAAAAACAGGAATAAGACTTCCCTGATGTGTATGTGTATTTGTGATGATGGTTTTAAATTCAAAGCCCTGAAGCTTCACATACTGAGCCCTACAGGAGAGGTAATCGATTACACATGCCACAGTGGGGATATTCAGATTAAAATTAAGGAGGGTGTTAGCTAAAATATGGTTGTACTGTGTTGAACAGTGGAGAAAAAAAAACATTCTTACATGCATATCTTGTGTAGATCCTGTTCTGTATACAGAGCTGTGCATCATTCATTCCTGCTTTGTTCCTATAGACAAATTGGAGCGGGTCATGGTAAACACAAACCTGCCAACTGAAACGTCCCAGGACAGCTCTTTCAAAACGCTGCATTAAAACAGTAAACAGCCAGAGATGCTCAAAAAGCACTGAGCCACTGACTGGGCAGGTGCCTTTTCCTTCTCTGCCTGTTGAACCACAGACTTATAAAAGAAGTGTCATGAAGAAGGAACCTTTTTACTGCTGCTGTTTCTTAAACTGAGGTATGCACTATTCTCTTTAGAACTAAATCAAACAGCATTAAGATAGAACAACATTACTGTTTATCATTTGATATCCATACAGTTAATTGCCAAATGAAATTGTGTGGTCAAGTTGCAATGAATACTTTCTAAACAGTGATCTTGCTCTGTTAATCACTGATAAATGAAACCGTATAAATGCAGAGGATATGGTTTGTCATTGTCTTTTGAAAGGTTTCAATTTAGCTGTTTTCAGGGAAATGACCCTTGCATCCAGAGAAATGCCTCTGAAACACCTCAAGTGCCATCTTTTAAAGGATATTGGTATGCATTATTGGCAACATAATATTCATATCATCTTTATGTTTTCATTTTTAAGTTTATATTACCAAAATAATGTGTGCTTCAAACCCAACCATTTATTTGACTTGGACTACTTTGCAAGTAAGTGTGGATTTGAAGTCCTTAAATAGTAGTGGGTCAAGTGTCAGCAGTCACACCTCTTTTTTTTTTTTTTTTGTAAAGGGCAATGAAGTGACAGAATTTGAGAAACTGAGACATATAACCTTTATTTCTAATGTCATGCAGAATATGGTGCAGAGGATCTCACAATACTCGGAAATGGTCTGGCCTTCATAAGCACAGTATGTTGTTATTTTTACAACCACTAAAGCATAATTCAGGACATCAAGTGTCTGCCTCCTCAGCTGCACAAGCCTCTTACATGTAATCTTTCCATCAAGGGGTTAAATTATCCTAGATTCCCTTCCCTCACTGATGAGCCAGGGAAGATCTACATGCTAGACCTGCTGGACCCTAAGCCGACACCTGTGGAGCTACAAATCAGAGGACAACTAGACCTCAACTCTTTCAACCCACATGCCATTAGTGTGCATTCTGATGATGCAGGTGAAGCACAGATGATCCAAAGTTAAATCTGAAATGATCCAAAACATGAAATCTGAAAGGGAAAAGTCTCTTTTGCCTCTTGTTCTTAGGATCGCAGGATTATTTGAGACACAACATTGTACAACAGATTGATTCTATGGAGTTCTGCAATGGAAAACAGTTATGAAAGTAGTTTTGTGTACACAGGTTGTGTGCTTATTGGCAAATATTGGCTCAGTGTACATAGGGCTTCACATTTAATTTGACTACTGTTCAGGTATTCATGACAGATCTCACCACTCCACCAGTGCCCCAGACACTGTAAGCGCACCACTGGGGAAACTCTGCTCTTTGTTGTATGCTGAACTTCATAACATTTATTAATGTTTCATCTGGGTGCTTGCCTCCTGCCTCTTTTGAGTGCTAACATTCAGTGAGGTCTGGGAATTTTCTATCTTTTGAAGATTAAAGAAGAGAGAACACAGAAGAAACTGCATCTGAGACACACTGGGCTCCTCCTGTGGTTCAGCCATGTAACTACACTCTGAGTGTTTCCCTTCCTGTTCAACCTTTGACTTATAAATGGTCTGCCATGAAGAAGGGACTTGTTGCCATTTTTGTTGCTGTTCTTGCAGCTTTTATTGGACAAAGATTTCTTAAACTGAGGTATGCTCTATTTTGTTTAGAATTAAATCAAACTGTGTTAGGGTTGAATAACATTACTGTTTATCATTTGATACTCATACAGTGTTAAATGTCAGATTACAATGTATGGGCATGTGGTGGTGAACGACTTCTGAGCAGTGACCTTGCTCCACTAATTTCTGAAAACTTAAATAGCCTATAGCAGAAAAACAGAGACTGTACTTGGCTTTGTCTTTTGGAAGGTGTCAAAGTTGTTTTTGCTCTCAGGGAAATTACCCTTTCCTCCAGAGAAGTGCCTCTGAAACACCTCAAGTGCCATCATGTAAAGAATATAGGTATGCATTGTTGGCTATATATCATTAAAAATGATCTTTAACAGCATTTTCATTTTTGTTTATATCATTGAAATAGGTTGTACCTCTAAGTCAACCAAGACATTTCTTTGCATAAAACGTGTTCACCTGCAAATGAAGAGTTCGAAGTCCTGAAATCCTGAGTGGGTCAAGTGTTAGCAGTCACACCTCTTTTTATTGTAAAGGGCAACTAAGTGATGGAATTGAAAAAAAAAAAAAAAAAAAAAAACCTTTTTCTCGTTGTGTTCAGAATATGGTTCAGAGGATATCACAATACTTCGAGATGGACTGGCCTTCATAAGCACAGTATGTTATTTTTACTCCACTTTACAAGATTTTAACACAGATGAAGCTAAGTTGGATGATTGGGGTAGTTTTGAAAACTAGATGATGTCTCAACACTTTTATTTGTCATGCTTCAACCGATGATTTGTTTAATTCTGACAACAACTCCACTGCTGCACAAGCCTCTTACCTGTAATCTTTCCATCAAGGGGTTAAAGTATCCTGGAATGCCTTCGTTCTCTGATGACCCAGGGAAGATCTACATGCTCGACCTGCTGGACCCTAACCCTAAGCCAACAGCCGTGGAGCTACAAATCAAAGGACAACTAGACCTCAACTCTTTCAACCCACATGGCATTAGTGTGTACACTGATGATGCAGGTACAGATGCAGCAAAGCATAAAGTGACATCTTAGAGCTAAAACACCATAAGAACTTTAAAACAGCAAACAAAAATAACTGCCCCTCTTGTTCCAATAATCTGAGAATTCATAACATAGCACCGCACATTACAATTATATGGATTTCTTTATAGCATTGCATGGAAAACAGTTCTTAAAGGAGCACTGAGTAATCTTTTACTGTGAGAAAGGAATTGCAACATTGATTTGATTGAGCATTTGATTTGAAATTCATATAAAAAAAAAAAAAAAGCAAAAAGTCATCTGGTTGCTCTTCTCTTGGCTGTTTCATTTGATTTGTTATGTTACATCCAGAAGGAAATGGGTGGGGATTTTTCTATCTTCTGAAGGGAGAACAGTGAAAATTCATTCCAATTCATACGATTGACTGTTTTGTTTTACCTTTGCAGATAGCTCCATATACCTGTTTGTCGTTAATCATCCTCATCATGGAAGCCAGGTGGAGATCTTTCAGTTTGTTGAAGAGAATACCCTTCTGCACCTGAAAACTATTAGCCACCCCCTCCTTCACAGGTATAGCGTCAGTTCATTATAGTACAAGTTACAAAATAGTGTTGTTTTTCTTCCTTTGGCAATCTCAGTACGCTGTGTGTCTTATGCATTGCCTCTCTCAGTGTGAATGACATTGTTGCAGTTGGAGTAGAGAGCTTCTATGCCACAAATGACCACTCCTTTCCCAACGATGTATTACACACTCTGACCATCCTCCTTGGTGTTCCTTGGTGCACTGTGGTTTACTACAGCCCAGAAGAAGTGAGGGTGGCAGCCAATGGCTTTTCCTCTGCAAATGGCATCAATATATCCCCTGACGAAAGGTTACTTTGTCTGTTATGCCGTATTTATTGTCTGGGAATGGGTGCGGGTTAACGTTGTGTGTGTTGGGTGCAAGTATATTTCCACAGTTTTACTTATTTCCTGTATCATGCTCCAATAATAAAACAAAAATGCATTTCTATACAGGTATATATATGTTTCAGATATCATTGACCATGAGATAGATGTCTTGGAGAGACAAGAAGGGGAACGTTTAGTGCATGTTAAGGTTGGATGTTTTCTCATTTTATTACCTCAGCAAAGAAGGAAAATAAACAGTTGCATCATGGAAATGACATTTATGTTTACTATATTTAATCTTATTGTCAAGCAGGCCAAACATGATTATCAGGCCTCATATGTGTGATGTTTCCACCCAGTCTGTAGGTGTTGGGTCACTTTGTGATAACATCGAGGTGGACCATGAGACAGGTGACGTATGGCTGGGTTGTCATCCAAATGGCGTGAAGTTAATGACAAATGACCCTGCAGATCCACCTGGCTCTGAAGTTAGTATTACTGTGATAAATTTAACCATTATGGTTTAAATTTGCTGACTGTAGAATGTACCCGTTTTTATTTCTTTACATTCGTATCGCCATGCATGTTTCCTGTAGGTCATCAAGATCCACAACATTCACTCTGAGAAGCCAGTGGTGACCCAGGAGTACGCAGACAATGGCAGCGTGATCATGGGTTCGTCTGTAGCCGCTCCCTATGAGCGAAAATTGCTGATTGGCACAGTCTACCAAAAAGCCCTGTGCTGTGACTTGAAATAGTCTGTGTACATTGGGTTCTGTGCTCACCACTGTATATGAAGTACAAAATGTTTGGGGTTGAAACATGATATTGTGCTGATAAAGTATGAAAAAAATAAACACCTCTGATTAACCGTTTACAAAAGAGAGTGAGATTTCGTCTAAAACACACAGTGGCTCACTGAGATAGTTGGAAATGAAGAGATCACATAAACTGAAGTGCATTGTCAGACAGTGCAAGCTTACTTTGTATAGAATTGTGTTGTATTCACAATATAACATACAGTATGTCCTATTGGTACATATCAGTATTCATGAAGTAAGGCCTGCCACTGATTTTCTCTACAAGTATGCTGATCTTAACCAAATATAGTCACAACGAAGCATACCTTTGTCAACTTGCCCAGCTCATTAGTTTGTGGACAAGGTCCCATGATTTTGGTAAAAGAATTATACAGGAAGATTTTTACCCTTTTTCATCTTTATCCCCTATCAAATTGTCCTCTGTTACTTTGGAAATTGTAAACCTGGTTGCCCCGCCACTTGGATGCTGGACACTTTCTTCTTTGATATCTGCGTTAGGTTCCGCCATGAAGATGCAGTCTCTTTCTGAGTCGGATGAACAGCTGGACTTCTCTACAAAATCATTACTCTGATGCTCGTCTGGTTCAGGATTTTGACTGCTGTCCAGGAGAAGAGTAAGGCCCTCGTTTTCAGCTGTGTCTGGTTCTGGCTGTTCTTTGATGAACATTGCACTGATACTGAGTCTGCGTCTCTGCCGTGGAGAATGATCCAGAGTTAGGATGTTAGTCGCCAAGATGTCACTGCAACTCTTGGAACGACTTGCGCTGTCCGACAGCTTTCTCTTCTTTGCTGACTCTCCAATCTCCTTGATGACAGTGCTGTAGTTTTCCTCCTTCTCAGAAAGAAATTTGAAGATGTCGACAGCAGTGGGTCTTGCAACTGGGCTGTGTCTGTCTTCGACATTCTGGAATGGCTCGTCCAGGACGGACTTGTGCCTCAGTCTCCTTTTCTTTAGCACCTTGTGGGCCTCCACCACCATGTGGACATTCCAGCTGAAGAACAGAGAAAGCCAGGCCAGGCCCATGCAGATCCACACCTGCACACAAACCTTGTACAGGGCAGGGTACGTTATGTTTGGATTAACACCTGAAATGAGAGTAAATCCAGTGGCATGAGCTTTTTGTGAGGTGCAACAAAATGTTCACAACCATGAATAACCTCCAAACATTCCGCGAGTCCCACTGCGCCCTATGTATTAGCTTGTCATGCTAAATTTTAAATGCCAGCCTACCTGCTACATAGTCTCCAAAGCCAACAGTGGTGAGGGTGATGCATGAGAAGTAGAGGCCTTCCAGGTAGCTCCAATTTTCCAGAGACATGAAAACAAATGGAGGGATCACCAGGTGCACCAACAGCCCCCATAAAAGAAATAAGGCTGTACAGATGAACTGGACCTTTTTCTGACCAAAGTGAGAAAATAAACACATAATGCATTAAAATCATATTATTATTGCTTTAAATTGTATGCACTTTCTCTTTTAAAAAACAAATCAAAACTAACTTAAGCTTTGGACCAGTTTCTTACCACTGTTACACCTTTACCAATCAGGACCTGGGACAGACGTTTGGCCCGGTCTCCGAAGAACGAACCCAGCTCGCTTATCCACACCAAACACAGTGGGATGCCACAAAGACCATACAGAATGCAGAACACACGTCCTTTAACAGTCTTTGGAGCCACGTTACCATAACCTACAGATTGTAGGAGAAAATATTTAAAATAAAAAAAATAATAATAATAATAAAAAAATCCCTGCATATTATCAATTTCCCTTTGCAAAATTTGTTCAAAATGTTAAATGGTGACACCCAAGTTCCTTACCCCGCTTATTCAGAAACTGACCATCAACAAACCTAATTTCAAAAGAATTATCAATTGTGAATAATTTTGATTATGCTTGCATATGTGCCTCGCTATTGTACTGAATTTGTCATTGTGTACTAGAAGCTATATATTGCTTCCATTGTATATGTTCCTGAAGCTGCATTATGCTGTCCTTTTTGATGGATGTTATCTGTTTTTATATGTATTTTAGACGATGTGTATTCAATGCTAGTCTAGTGAAAGTAATATGTAGAAAAAAAAAATATTAAGAAAACAGTTTTATGAATAAAACAATTGACATCTAATATCAGTAAAGATTAAGTTATTGCCATACAAACCTATGGTAGTGACAATAGTGGCAGCAAAGATGACAGAGTTGGACCAATCCCAGGCACTGGTATGCATCTTCCCACTGATAGTTACACCTTGGCCAGCAGCCTCAGACACTATCTAGAAGAAAAGTGGACCAAATCTTTAAAAAAGTCATGTGACACATCTGAGTAAGGAAGAGGTTATGTCACAATATGTTAAACATCACTTCCCTGTCAATTGTTATTACTGAAACTACTTTGTCATGTTAATCTTCTCATACAAAACATATTGATTTTCCATTTTATGTTGCATTACTTATGGCATTGAATCACTTTTTATGTTCATTCTGTGTCTATTTACATGTGAAGAACTCGGTGCTTGTAATTTCCGTATTGCCAAGCACTTTAAACTGCATTTCTTCTATGAAAGGTGCTATATAGATAAAATTTATTATTAGCATTATTATGGTTATTATTATTACAACTCTTGAGTGAGGTTTGATCCTATCAAACTCACAACTCCTCAACAGCACAGACATAAAAGCTGAGACACACCCTATGCAAATAGTCAAATATTTGTGGTTGGGAAAGGTAGTCCTGACATGTCAGGACACTCCCCCTCAGGTTCAGAACACCAACATAATGGTGTTGCTCCATTTATACATGTTTCTAACTTAAATGTGACTGAACATAACGTTTTTGACTTGTTCAAAAATAAAGCCAACAACAGCCATCTGATTTTTCACTTGCCATGATTTGCTTCACATGGGCTAATGGCTTCCTTTTCACTCTTAACCAGATGGACTGGTTCTGAGGTGTCCTGACATGCATAGGAAACACAACGCCTGCTTCCCCTCTGCTCTCTCGGGAGCGTGATGCGCTCACTCAGTTTTGTTGTGACGCTGAAATCTGCTATAAAATCGTAGAAATTCCTTCACCTCCTTCTGTTAGATAAATCTTTAAAAACCGCAAATAATCAATCACTAGGCCACATAATTTAATGTCTGTCTTATTATTAAAAACAGTTGTTGAGCTCATACCTCCAAGATATTATCCAGATCCTCCTTTGTTAAGCAGGTATATCTGTCCAAAATGTTTTTCTTTTCCAACACATATTTGGATTTGGCTGATTGCCAGTTTGGCTCTTCAATGATTTGAAATATTGCCGCCCCGATCGATAGATAAAAAATTATACATGAAGTTAAAAATGGACCTTGATCAGCCATACTAAAGTCATAACTTGAGCCTCATAGTATCTGAGCAGCATGTCACTACAGGGCTCGGAGGGCTGGCGTACCTGTTCTCCTCTCTTCCTGGTCAAAAGATTGGCCCACGCTCTTTTCACCGGGGAATACAGCCTGCGCTACATTCAGCTTTATTCAGTGTAGCCTCAATTTCGCTGCACAGGTTATTTTTGCTATTGTGGTCATATCGTTACAATGAGTGAATTTTTATCCCCTTATCTCCAAAATAACTTTAATATTGGGATGTTGATTTTCGTGTTACTAATCGCAACCCACTGATAACTATCGGCAAGTAATCTAATTTTCATGTAACCTACCACAGAATAGGCTACAGAAATACACCAGAAAATTGGGCAAAACGTGTGGCTGAACATGTAGACTTTATCCACTGTGCACATTTTAAGAATTATAGAGATTCTTGCTCTAGTTTGGGTCTACTTGGATATAAATTGTTAATATTAGTGCATAAAAAATGTGTGGACTGTGTAGAAAATACATTTCCAGTGTGGTAGATATCCACAAATGCATTTGTTCTGGCCAGTTTTATATATTGTTAATTATACTAGTAAACATATGCTGTGCAGCAGTTGTGTCATAAATTATCATTATTATTTATTTTATTTATGTATGTATGTATGTATGTATTATTATTATTATTATTATTATTACTTAAACGCATCAATCAAATGCTCCTCTACAACTGAGTGAACGTGGTCCTGTGTGTTCTTGCCTACATGTGTGTGTTGGGAGTGCTCGAGTGTATGTTGACGGTTGCACTTATCTTTGGGCATGGGGACCCAGAAGGCTGGGAGCCCTGTGCGCTGGGTGGATCGTGACTGTTCAGCATGATAATGGAGAGAGGTGTTGTCCTCAGCGTGTGGAAACTGAATGTAGCCTATTAATGGTGGGCAGTCCTAGTATGTGTGTGTGTGTGTGTGTGTGTGTTTATATATATAATACCGAGAACAAAGAGAATGGAGAGCAAAAGTGTTTACTCTCTGGGGTTGTGGGCAGGGACATGTGTATATTTGGGTGTCCTGCTGGGACAGTGCCAACACTGGCCACTGGGTTTTAAGTAATAATGAGGCAGATGCTCCAGTTGCAGCAGCTGTTAGATTTTCTCTGAAAGCTGTGAGGACTGAGCTCTAGTTCATCCTTGGGGATTTCACACTGACATCCAAAGACATCAAATATGAGGCCAGAGGCACAGTTAGGAATTAAGAGTCCTGTGCACAGAAAGAGACTCTGGGCCCCCCGCCTCTCTCTTCTCACTCCCAAACCACCAGTATCCCATGTGGCAGGCATCTATTTCTGTTTGCACACTAATTTACTGGTCAGTTGTCCATCATTTGTTGGACACAACTGTGATTGAAGCAATGGGTTTTGGGCACAGCCATGATGCTGCTCATCAGCTGTTCTGATATACATTTACCAAATGTCAGCTGTTCCAAATACATGTAGGGAGAACAGTTCTCTTTCAGGCTGTAATCATGATTTGACACCTTTTTCCCTCTCTCCCACTCCTGCTCCCTGCAGAGAGAGCAAGAGCTAAAGGGCACAATGAACATTACATTCTCATTGCTTTGAAACTATGTAATTAGCAAAAGATAGCTATAACAAAGAGGATAATTTGGGGTGCCCCAGTAGCTCACCTGGTAGAGCGTGCACCACATATCAAAGCTTACTGCAGAGGCTGGGTTTGAAGCCTGTGTATTATTTTTCTGTCTGACATTAGCTGCGATGCGTAAGTGAAGACAAAGAGCAACTTGGAGCATGACTGCACATCTGCACAAATTAAGCCTAGACAGATTTTTATAGATATTTGTTTATTTCAGATAACACAGCAGCCATTGCATCTTTTTTTTTTTTTTTTTTTTTTTTTTTTAAATCGATTTCCAGTTTTGTGGATTTCAACCATGATTAAAAAACAGAGCACATGTAAAACAAAAATCCTTGAATCATGTAGCCCATGCTTGAGGACCATAACAGGCATTTCAGTTCAATGGTTTTGGGACCCTCTCTCAAAGTGGGACCCTGGTTATCATGGTTATTTCTCTCACTACAGCACCCATGTACACAAAAACTAGTAGCCTAACTGATTTCACTGGTCATTTTCAAACTATGTAACACATGCCCTGTGCAATGTTAGGTATTAATATTAGTCCACTTGTGGCTGGTCACAGTAAAGTAGTAAATCTGGCAGAAAGCCTACAGCTGAACAAAGACTTATTTGACCATGCACATTCCAGGCATGTGATGCCCAACACTGGATGCCATGAATTCAGGTAAATATTAACCACAGCAGTGGGCCATTGATGCAAGGAACCTGCACCCGTTCTAATGTTAGGCTACTACACCTAGTACGCCTGCCAGTTAGTAAAAAAAAAAAAAAAGGTAAAACCCTTCTCCTGCTTGGGATTTATAGCGCCTCCCCAAGTGCAAGTCCCCTCCAGTATTGGAAGGTAACGCGTTACACAGGAAAAAATGCGCTTACTTTTCCCCTGCAGGACAACTACTTGCTGTTTAAGTTTCAATAAAGGTGTTTCAGTTGCCAGTAAAACGAGGCTATAGTTTCTTCAGTTTGGCACTTAGTTACAAGCCGTGAGAAAATAGCAATAAAGTGATTTGTCTCCATAATATGCACGTCAATGCAATTTACACAAGCTCTGTCAATTTTGTGCAAGAAATTCGTCATCCTAATGGCATTACTTTTGAGAGTGGCGGTCCGACGAGTAACGAGTTATTCCGTCTCTCATCTCCACCCATCACTACTTAATGCTTTGTCATTGCGGCTGCGTCACCACCTCTCGCAGGAAACCTCTGATCGATAGTCGCAACTTCTGAAGACAAGCACCGGAATTATGGGATCAGACTAGGCAGTAAGAAAACACACACACAGAACTCATCTGCTCAGGTAAGGCTCAGGCGGTGTTGTTGTCGTTTCAGAGCAATTCCATCGAGGTTTTGTTTTCCATTTCCTGACCGCAGCAGTGCGCTCATACTTCACCGCTGCACTGTTGTCTCCATTTGGAAGGATTATGTCAAACGCGACGAGGTCAGGGATATTTTGGTCTTACTTAGGCAACAAGAAATAGGTCTGCTTGTGTGGGTTAGTGAACAGCACGTAAAAACAACCCGCAAATGTTATTTACTGTAAGACTTAGCGCCCACCAACCCAGCTCGAAATACGCAACTTTAAAGCAAATATGGACTACATAATTTTCTAAAACAGCAGAACATAGTGAAGTTAAAGAGCAGCCCTATGTGATCTGTGTAAAACCGGCAGGCTTATTTATGTGCTCATGCAGACTACTTAATAATAACAGTGGTAATAGTGACAGAGGTGGAAAACATTGTTAAAACTGTGATAACTGAAGGTATTATTGTTATGACGTGCAGCCCTCTGAATACATGTTTTAATGCTTGGCCTTAACTCGCCTATTAGACGCGCCAAAGAAACTATAGTTACCAGGAATGGTCTCTTTGTTTTGGTCACTTTATGACTGTCAGCATTAGGTGCACTCACAAGAGCTCCTCACAATCAGGTCCATCAGTTTCATCACAAATTGGTCAGTCGACTATGTGCTTAGATTGTCATTCTGTAGGTACAATGCAGTAATGATCAACCAATTTATTATGCAAAATGTCAATTCTTTGCCCCCACGCCCCATCTCTGTGTGTGTGTGTGTGTGTGTGTTCATCTTAATGAGTGTGTGGTTGTCACTTTTTTATTTGATTGAACCATGTACCCATCTACCATATGTCGCTTTGGGAAAGTAATTATTTTACTTAAGTGATCATCTTTCTCTCTGTCTTTCTCCTGCTTTCCAATCTGGTCACCTGCCTGGGACTGACAATGCATTATTATGGCCTTCTGTGTGCATATGCGGTGAGTATCAAATACCATTTTAGAACTGGTACAGTTTGTTCATAAGGCATTTGAGCTGTTATGAACAAACTGAATAATTGCATTCAAGATTTTTTTGGGGATACCGGCAGGGATGCTTTCCATGTGATGCTTCCAGAATTAGACTTTTTGTTTCCTCAGATGTACAATATATTTACATACCCCCAGTGCATTAAGCTATAATTGGACATTAAAAGTGACAATTAACACACACAGTAAGTTTTGCTCAGTAAGTCAGTGAAGTCGAGGTCATGCATTCAGGTGTTTAATTAATGAAACAATTCTTTATAGCCCATCAGCCTTCACAGAGATTATTAAATATTTATTCCTGATGACTTGATTCTGTCTGGCACTGGCCCTAGGCTCTGACTGCACCATACGCAGGATCCCTCAGTATCTCTTGCATGCATGCATTCATCGTAGGGGTGCCAGTTTATAATGCTTTCTGTATTACAACCCTTAGGCTCATCAAGTGAAAAAAGATACCAGTGCCTCTCAGTTTAGATTCATTCTCCACATTTCAGGAGAGAATCATACAATAAAGTAGTATTCCCTTCAGGCCCCTTTATTTAAAAAAAAAATGTAAGAGCTAAAGTTATGGTGCAGCAGGTTTTTTTGGGAGGGGTAGTGGGACTATGTTAGTGTCAGGCCTCTGGACGTAAAGACATCTTTATCTCTCCCAAACACTCGTGGTCCCAGCATGCTTTGCAGCTTTGGGTCATAGAGTAGATTGGTGGGGATTCCCTCTCTCATAGCAGATACTTCTATTGAAAAACATAAGCAGTGACAGATATGTCTTTCAGATTAATTGACCTTTCACACTGGAGTGTTTTTATTTTTAAGGTTGAAAGCACTATATAATTTATTCAAAGATATCAGTTGCACTACTGGATGTTACAGTTACAGGGGCTTTACTTGGTGTTGGAATGGTGTCAGTATAGGAGATGCACAAAGTGTTATGATAGTGCAATGTTTGTTATGTTGCAGAGCATGTCAGAGAAATTAAAATTAGGCCAAATTTTGCTCCAGTCCGCTCACAATGATTGTCCAACCAAAACAGTAGCATTGAATTATGTTTAGTCTTTTAAAATTGCTTTATGTCCACTAGGTGGCAGTATAAACCAAGACAATGGTGGTATTTCATTGTATGAGATTATCAAAGACTATGTACCCTGTATTTAGGCGGCATGGAAAGGTCCACAGCAATCTCTTTGAAGCACTTTGAGCTCCTGGCCTTGATACATCCTCTTTTTCCTCATCCTCTTCATCTGGGATTGCACATAGGCCGTCAAAACACATGCATATTCATTTAGACATTTCTCTCTGTGTGACTTCACGTTGCATTAAGTGTGGATGTCTACACATTTATGTCAGATTTATGGACCATACTAATCACAGATAATCTATGATTAAAAAACTGTAAATAATATTTTCCATTAGCTGCAATGATGATTTCCCTTCAAAGAAAATGGTGCCGTGGGATCTAAAGTCTCTGAGGTGACAGGGTCCCAACTTGGCCCGAAGAAGGGAGGGGCAGAAGGACCACATGTCTGCTGTGAGAAAGGGGCAGAAACATGGAACATTCCTGCTTCATAAATGCTTCATAGCGTAATGGTGTGCCATGAATATTGATGCGCTGTTACCATCTATCCCGTTAGTGCTCTTGAGAGCTCAGATGTTGAGTTCAAATAAAGCCCCTGAAACCATGCCTCTATGGTGTGGACTCGGAATTCTGTCATTCCCATTTAAACCATTCCCAAAACAGCACATGTTGTTTTACATAAGATGCGGAATGAAAAAAGCTGTGTGTGTGATGTGCACCCAGATGCAACATTCAAGAGAGCAAAGTCAAAAGGAGATGAATTGGGTGGGCGGGGTATTTGTCATTATGTAATCAGGCAGTGATGGAGCCAGAGAGGGATAAAGATGCTCAAACAAACATACCCCATGCACTCAGCTGGAGTGGTGCTCTGCCCCGTAGTATTTGCCTGTTTATCCGTGTTTTGGTATGAATGAGAGAGCGAGCGGAGGGAAAACAAACGAGACACAAGGCACGGCCATGATGACTTTGGGTGTGTTGACTTTCTATGCATGTGTGGGTGGGTGTGGGTGTGTGTGGGTCGTCTTGGAGTCTGTGGTTCCAGTCTGTCATTGTCTCAAGGGACTGTGGGTCTGTGAGTGCTGCTCCTCCTCCCTCCCCCTCTCTATTCTGTCTCTCCTCCCTCTCTACTCCTCTCTCGTCTCCAGGGTCCAGCTCAACACCTGCTCCTTGGCAGGCACAGGGCAGGGCAGGGGTTCCCAGGCAACTGGAACCAATGTACATAGTTCATTTAGTCTTTGTTGCTTTCTTCCTGTCAATCTCGTTCTCTTGTTCCCTCATTCTCTTGTTCCACTCCAGTCCATAGAAGAGGGGTAAAACCCATCAAATTAAATGACAGCACTAATTCCTTTCATTCTGTTTGTACCTGGCCTGGCTAAATTAGGCAGCCACTGGTCATCCTGTGGTAAATGGTTAACACCACTGCCCCGCTGTAGTGCACGTCATGTGTCGTCACAGCACTTTGTGATCAAAGTCTAAAGGGAAAGCGATGGTTAGTGAACACTGCTGCACTAGAGTGATACTGTACAGTTCTTCATCTTTGTTTTGTTTTTTTTTAATTTCACTGTCATTTTTTTATACATAGTTTTGTGAAAAATCCTATAAAATCCAACAGACAGATTCACTGGATTTATGGAATCAGCCTTATTGGTAAGAATTTCCTTTAATGAATTGCTAATAAATGACCCAGAAGTGACATATGACATAGCTGTGCATGCCACATGAACTTGGCTCAGTGAGACAAAGGTGACGGTGGCCAACTCTGTGCTGCTGGGAGAATAATGAACCCCACCCCCACCCTCTTTCTCCCTACTAGCCTTATGGCATTAATGGGGTCAGGCAGATGGGTGGGGACCATGTTGGGGTCCATAAAGACAGCTTGTGTGTGCGTGAGTGCAGTTGAGCACGTGTTTTATTCTACTTCTTACTTCTACATTTCATAAAATTGACTGCTGTTGAGTGGGTCAGGTAGGCTACACTCTCAAGTGCCACTTTTTCTAATGAGTCCTGGCAGCCTCAGAGTTTGAACCCAGCCTGTTGTATTCCAATGGCACGGGTTTGTGGGCATAACACACTCACACTGTGCTGATGAATAGTCGGCTGTAAAAACTGGGGAGGGCCCTGAGGACTTCTCCTGTTGCTCCTCGGCCTCCCTCCTGTTTCTGGACATTGTACTGTGGTAATAATTGCACTCTCTGGCCGGCCGTGCCCCGCGCATGCTGGGGATTTTGGCGTAATGTATTGGACAAACATGGTAATGAGATTGCTGCCAGCCCTAATTAAAACCCGTGTTTTCACACAGAATAAATATGCGCCAAACGATCTCTTTTCATTGATGTCCAGATTTGTAAATGCTTGATTTGACTGTGAATTTCCGCCGCTTTGAGGCGTCTTATCACGGCCCGCGTGCGCCCTTCATGTCTCTGTGTGATGGACCGTGCTGAGCCGCTGGGTGTGCGGTCAACAAAGTCCGAGCCTCAGTTTGAGACTCCACCCCTTTACGAGCATCGGGACACCTAGAGCACAACAAAGCATGTGTCGCTCCGCTATATTGTTTCTCCATTGAACGTACGGAATATAGGATTTTGTTGGATTTTGCCATACCTTATTCGCTTTCCCATTGATGATACTTCTAGAGTAGGTAAGCCGCATTTAAATTTTCACATTTTTTTCCGGAGAGAGGGAATGAGTTTGTGTTTGTTTTGTTGTGTTATTCGGCGCCATTTTCATACACAGATTATTTAAATACCCTGGCACGTTGGCCCGATATAGCCTATTACGGTTTTGCTGTTTTTACGTAAAAAACTGTGAAAATAGGCGTCATGGTTGGCGTTATTCCAATGCGATATTTGAATCACTGAACAAAAATACAGTTAAAAATTCAAATGCCATATAAACGACGGCCGTCTCACAACATATCCACAAGAAAAGTGGTGTGTTGTGGCGGATCCAAATTTGTGGTGTGTGGGTTGTTTGTGGAAAAAGATGAATGGGGATGCGAGTGACTTCGCTGTTTTAAATGGCATATGGTATGTAGATATTTTTTCTTTTTTGAAAACTCACTTTACAAAGTTGCTCGTAGCTGTTTGCAGTAATCACCCTCTGTAAGCTAATATCAACCAACATTTAAAAGAGAAGCTAGGCTATAGTCATTCTCGATAAAGTGTGTGCTGTAGGCAAAACAGTAATATAATGATAAATAAAAGGTAGTGTTAACCATGGCCTCCAGTTGGCATAATCATAAAGCCCACATAAAACCACATTAAGATAGGCCTTATTTTATTTTAAGAAAGCATTATTTTATAGTCCCCCCTTAAATACCCTGTCTTAATCTAATTTGCTGTAGTTTGCTAATATTCAGTATGATGTGTAGTTGGAGTTTTTGTTAATAAAATTTGTGCCAGGCTAAAATATGTGCAAAATTTCACAAATCACTGTGTGTGTGTGTGTGTGTGTGTGTGTGTGTGTGTGTGTGTGTGTGTGTGTGTGTGTGAGAAATGAGTTGAGGTGGGTTTACCCGCCACCACATTCCTGAGTCTGACTGTTCCTGCTGCCACATTCAGTCAGAATATTGATTTTAGTTTCTGATGTCTGGGCCACAATTTAATGTCTCTTGATGATCAATGTGGCAGTAATTAGGAGTTTGATTTTTCCTTTTTTTTTTAACTTTCAGATGTTGAGCTGACTTAGTGTTCCGCTACACAAGCTGTCTTAATCTGTGAACTGTTACAAAGCATCGCTATTTTCAAGAATGCCTATGCACAAATGCTTTTTATTCTCGCAAGCTGTTTCAGAGATGGCATTGCTTTTGGTTTTCATTTTCTGCTTGACATGACTTGTTCTCATCCCAAGAGGAGAGCATGGGTTAAAAATATCCATCTTTGCTGGAGGGCGGCATATGTGTACGCGTATCTGCTTCTGTGTTCCTGCATGCATGTACTTCCCATAACGCACTTAAGGGAGACTCATCCAATAAGCCTTGTCTCCATTGATGATACTGCTGGATATATATAGTCAGATAATCTTTTATGAAGGGCTGCCAATATGACGCGAGAGGGATGAGGGAGACACACGGGCCGTCTTAATGCTTTAGGACTGGCAAGTGGCAAGGGCTTGTGCTTGCAAACAAATGTAAACACAGCGTTAAAATAAATTAACAAATAACAAAATAGGTGACAGAGATATGACTAAAGTGTTTCTTGTAGTGCTGAATCAGCAGTACTACTAACGCAGATCTGCAGAAGTGATCCAGAAGGATGTTTGCGGCTCTGCTGTGCATGTGAGAGTGAGGTCACCGAGGCTCTAGAAGACCTTGCGGGTGTTAATCCTCTTTTGGGAGTTATGATGCATTTGTGTACTTAGACTACTACTCTGTTGTGTGAGCACTACGAGGCCAAATAGGAAATGACTCCACATACAGTCCTTTGCTCTTTTCTTGATGAATGAGGGAGTATGTGGCTTTGAGTGGTTCTGTGATCATGTAGAAAGTGGAGGCTTATACTGTAATGTGAAGATTTTTTTTTGTACAACTAAATAAGTTACAGGGTCATACTCCTTTTGATTCTGTTTAACTAAGAAATCATAATATCTTGGCACAAATTGATTGATCTTGCTTATTGTCCAACGTAAACTACTTCACAAAAAGGAGTACCTGTTTCATGATGTACACTCACGCACTGACACTCTAAACAGTCAATGGCCTTTTTCAAAGGTGATGTTGGGAATGGATTTGGGATGGCTTTCAAGGCAACCGCAGTAAATCAATCAAGCTACTCCATTCCCTTCCTAGGAAGGGTCATGTTACAGCATCAGGAGCACAGGCCATCTGTGTGTATTGATTCATTTGCAACTGGGTTTTGGATAGGCTTACACAGAGGAAGACTAAAAAAAACCCTGTGTAGCCTAATACCTTTTGCTTTAGTATCACCCAGTTCACCAAGAGCTATGGCAAAATCCATGATTACAGTATTTCATTCTAAGCCTCTTTCATGTTTTGCATGTTTTGTTTTGCTGACTGAAGAGGTCAGAGTAGTAGTGCTCTGTTTTTCTCTCACTCTCATTCACTCTGCGTCTACTTAATCTTGAAAGCATATTATTCACATAGCAACATCCCCTGAAATTAGTAAACGTGAACACAAGAATGGCTTATACCCAGGATCTGCCCATGTTGTGTGTATTCATGTTGGACAAGTTTATGGGCATTATTGAATTTGTGAACACTTTAGGCACATGTTGGCGTGGATGTTGGCGTGCTTGTCTGTGTTTACTTAGCGGGGTTAACAGGAGCCACCATGTGGCCAGAGGACTGATATCTTGGCCTTCAGTTCATTTCTGTTGTCTTTGAGCCAGGTAGGCGGAGCTTCACATAAAACCATGAAACCATGAATCAGCACAGCTGATCACCACTGTCCTTCTGCCATCTCTCTCTCTCTCTTCCTCCTCTCTCTCTCTCTCTCTCTCTCTCTCTCTCTTTTCCCCCTTTTTTTTCTCTCTCTTCCTCCCTCTCTCTCTCTTCCTCCTCTCTCTTTCTCTCTCTCTTCCTCTCTCTCTCTCTCTCTGTCTTTCTCTCTCTCTCTCTCTCTCTCTCTCTCTCTCTCTCTCTCTCTCTCTCTCTCTCTCTCTCTCACACACACACATACAGATAGAACAAGAGTAGGCAGAGACAGTGAGATAGGTAGATAGATAGAGATAATCTCACTTGGTCACTTGGGGCCTGATTAACTCTAAACTCCTTCTAATTCCTTAAGCCTACTCTCAGCACCCCGGAAACATGTTTTCTTTACGTCTGAGTTTTCCTATGGTCTAATGTTCTTCTGTAAGTCAACTAACTTGAGAATCAGTTGCTAGGTGGTTTAGTGATCACACCAAATCAAACCAATTATATCAAATCAAATAAATCAAAAGATTGTGTCCAGCCTTAAAACTTGGCCCATGGGTTACCTTACCTGTGTGTGTGTGTGTGTGTGTGTGTGTGTGTGTGTGTGTGTGTGTGGCTGGCACGACTGTTTGCACATGTGCATCTGCGTGCTTGTGTGCGGTACAGTGTCCGTAAATAGATATGAGCTTGTCTGTAAGGCTAACTAATGAGTCTCTGCATCTTGAGCACATGCAGTTATTTATATATCTCCTCCTCTGCAAGTTCTACTCCATTCAACTCCCTTGTCTCACACTCACACACACACACACACACACACACACACACACACACACACACACACACACACACACACAGTACAGCATCGCTGACAAGTAAGGAGAAGGCTTTGGTAAATAGAGGAAGCCATCAATATATCTTCTAAACCAGTCAGATACTTGATTCACAGGAAATCAATTTTAATGTCAAAGGAAACGCCCATTAAAGTTTTCCTTGTAGTATCCATGAGTCATTTTTTTGAGAGGCGCGACTTCAGCTGAGTCAAATCAAATTTAGTTGTCTAAGCTTGAATTGAATTCAGAGGTATAGCCTACATCTAAAAATGAATTTCCATAAACTGTGAATTATTGGAATATGTTGCCCTCAGTTTGACAGAATAATCTACAAATTACAGTGATGTGAATTTATGATTGGCCTCTTCAAAGTGAAATCCCAAGCAAATCTCGTCAAATGTATAACCTGCTTCTTGTGTGAAAATTAAATTCGGTTAAAACTCATTGCAATGCAAAATCAAATTGTGATTTAATGTCAAGGCTGGTGTTTGCACCTGATGAAGCAGCTCCTTCTGAGCACACTCTTGCTAGAGGGTAGCCTACTTCATATATAATTTAGCTCATTAGAGGCACTAATTATACAGTAATGAGGGCAGGTTTTTTTTATATTTTTTTTTTAAATTTTTTACAGTATTGCAAAACTGCACCTCATTACATCTACCCCAAAGCAGAACTAGGCCTTATAGGGATTTTGATATATTGCAAGATCCTGTCAGTTTGCTGCTGCTGTCTCAATCTGTCATGATGCAGGTTAGTCTTGCTCAGCTGGCCGCTAGCAGAGATGTTAGGTAGGCAACTCGAAATGGAGGAGGCAGCAGACACAAGCTCAGCTGGTCCATTAGGAGCACGTCTGTTTTCTGACAATCAGAATTGAGATGACGGGGCATTAAAGGACCCAGAGGAGCCTGTGAGCACTGATGCGTACCGGTGTGTTTGGAGGGGGGGGGCTATGGAATAGGCCTATGGGGGGTCTTGGTGGGGGGAAGGGTAGGCAGGATTAGTTATAGTGTGCAGCACAGTTATTGGTCACTGGACACAAACAATGGGAGGGCTAAAGAGGATTTGGTCTTTCTGAGTACCCCCCCCCCCCCCCCCCCCCCCCCTCCTCTCCTGCTGTCCTATATGTGCCAGTGGGAAGTGCATGGTATAGAGGAACAAGCTGCACCCTTTGGGGCATTGCACAGCCCTGTACATCTGGAAGATTGGCCTGCCTGCCTTCTACCCCTGTCTAGCATTTCCCCTCCCCCACGCCACACAGGGCAGGGCGAGACTTGAACTACATATGGAGTAGACAAAAACACACCCACATTAGTCACCAATTAGACAATACCTAGACTAGACAAAATGGTGAATCTGTCTCATTGGACTTGAAGCATTCACTGCGCTGTAACTGCCACTCTCTCACTCAGGAGAGGTGTTGTGTGATTGCATAATAGCTGCAGTATATTTCAGTCAATTGTGCGATTTAGCCTCAGGGTTAGATTTCTAAATATATCAGATCCCTCTTCCCACTGTCACACCGATGAATCAAAGTGGTGTTCATTAAACTCTAAGGCCGTCTCTGTGAATGTGAAACAAATTATTGGATGCAGAGTAATTAAGCAAGTATGCCTGCACTTTTCCACGCAGACAGCAGCGCCACTTCTGTGCCAAGGCTACAGTCCAGATAAGAATGACTCAAGGTCAGATGTTTTTTGTACTGCCTGATATGTCCCATCTGAGCGAGTGTGCATGTTACCTTGGTGCGTGATGGTGCCCTGGCTGACCCATGCAGGACAGACATGAGAGGTGGAAGTGCTGGGCTTCCTCGGTGAGGATGATGCTGGCTGTGCTAATGGGCTAACACAGAGCAGAATGCCTCTTTTGTGTCTATGAGTTTTAATGAGTTTGTGGTAGACACTTTTGTGGGCTTGTCCTCAGAAGTTCAGAAGTGCAACAAGGGAGGCCATTGTATGATGAGCTGATGTGTGTGAATTTGTGTGTGCAAGTGTAAGAATATAATCTGCGGGTGGCAGTTGGCTTCATGTTTAATTGATATGGTCTCATCTTGGTTATGGTATTCATAATTGGCCATTAACAATAACTTAATGTAATAACTTAAATTGTTCACTCTACAAATGAGTCATTGTAGAGTGCTGTTCATACCAACTGAAATGATAAAATGTAAACGAAAATTATCGAGTGTGCATACCAATTACCCTATTTGCATAATACAACATTGCATTTATTTTCTATTATGTTACACCATGATGAGAAAATGACAGAAACAAAATTAGGCCTGTTCTGTGGTTATGTGGGTTTTAACAAAACAAAATATTTTTTTATGCTGAGTGTTTTCCTTTAACATCTCAGATGATATGTCACAAAGACCTGAAAATGAAAATGTGGAAATGAAAATTGATGGAGCTTGTTTGTAGAAAGTGTAGCATTTTTGTCATTTTGAATTCTGGGTTCCTACTTGATTCCATCAGTGCCACTAAGAGTGAATTGAAAATGAAATGTTTCCTAGACATAGGGCTAACGAGTCCAATGCTCGTAATCTTGTTTGTTGTGTTCCAAGTATAGCCGTGCTATGCACTGTCACATGCTGTACAGCACAGTGACCTTTCTCCATCTCTGACTCCCTTCTGTTCTCCTTCCCAGTGGCTACCATGACAACAGAGGCAAGTGCGGTGAGTGAAGCAGACACTGAGGGCAAGCAGAAGGCCAGTGGAGCCGAGCCCGAACCTCAAAACAAGCCGAAGTCAGGGGCAGCAGCGTCTGAGTCAGAAAAGGAGAAGCTGGGCAAGAAGGCCCAGGAGCAGGCATCTGAGCCTGGGCCTGCTGATGGTGCAACCTCCCCTGAGGAGGAGCAGCTGAAGCCCCGTACGCGAACCTCTGCTGGCAAAGGCCTGTCTCGCCTCTTCTCCTCCTTTCTCAAGCGCCGCTCACAGTGCTCAGAAGGAGAAGGGTTTGAGGCGGAGAAAGCCAAGGAGGAGAAAGCTGACAAAGAAGAAAAAGTAACCAAGGCAGAGCAGGAAAAGGTAGAAGAGGTAAAGACTGAGGAGAAAGAGGCAGAAGCAGAGGAGGAAAAATCTGAAGAGAAAGAATTAAAAAAGAGTGAGGAGGAACAGGTGGAACAAAAAGAGGAAAAGAAAGAAGAACGGGTTGAGAAAAAGGGTAGTAAGAAGAAAAGGAAAGAAAATAAGAGAAAAGCTGAGGAAAGGGATGAGGAGAGATTGAAAAAGAAAGAAGAAGAAAAAGAGGAGGAAAAGACAAAGAAGAAAGAGGAGGAAAAGAAGGAGGAGAAAGCACAGCAGACAGTAGAAAAAGAAGAAAAGGAGGAAAAATTAGAGACAAAAGGGGATAAGGAGGAGGCCACCGATGTGAAAGAGGACAAGAAAGCAGATGTAGGAAGGAAGGAGAGTAAAGAAGAAGAAAAGGTTGACAAAAAAGTGGCCAAGAAGAAAGAAAAGGAGGAAAAAGCAAAGAGGAAGGAGGAGGAAAAAGCAAAGAGGAAAGCAGAGGAAGATGAAAGAGTAAAAAAGAGAGAAGAAGAGAAAGCAAAGAAAGAGGAGGAAAAAGCAAAGAAGAAAGAAGAGGAGAAATTAAAAGACACAAAAAAGAAAGAAGAGGAGAAGGTGAAAGAGGAGGCAAAAAAGAAAGAGGAGGGGAAGAGGAAAGAAGAAAAGGTGGAACAAAAAGAGGAAAAGGGGAAGGAGGAAGAGGGAAAGAAAAAAGAAAAGGGAAAGAATAAAGGAAAGAAAGAGGTGAAAGAGCAGCAAGTGAAGGCACCCATCGCTGCTCCAGAGCCTGAGCTGAAAACAGAGCTGGAGATTGAACAGGCCCCTGATCAGCACTCAGTTAGCAGTGCAGAGACTCAGGTGAGTGTGCAACATGGACAGATATTTGCATTCGTGTGTGTGTGTGTGTGAGAGAGAGAGAGAGAGAGAGAGAGAGAGAGAGAGAGAGAGAGTATGAAATAACCAGCAAGCAGTAGAAATTTAAGTTAATATGGGTTTGAGTTTTGCCAGAATCTGGTGGTAATTTAACCTGGAGGTACTGCTCAAAAACAGATCCCTTCTGTGTGCACTTTCATGCTGCACATTGGATTTGTACAAGAGGAACAGAAGGCTGGGATTTGCCTTATCGTAGCTTCAGGTCCATGTATTTTTTCCATCTGATGAATTTTTTATTTTGCACACTGCTTGCTCAGCGAAAGTGACTATGCTGTTCCAAAGTGAAAGCTTGGATGGACACAAAAAAATAACTATGCTCATCTGAACCGAGCGATCTAGAGCTGACATGTCACACATTTTTTAGTAAGAACATATTGAGTTGTATGTATTCATTGTAATGCAGTCATTATTTCCAAATGAAGTACAACATCTTGTCTTTCCACATTCCTGTCATCTGTGTAACGGGTTTTTCATCTGTCTGTGTTAACTCACCTAGCCCGCTCAAGAGGAGCACAAGCAACAGTCCAAGATAAAGAGGGAGTCTGTGGCAGAAGAGGGCCAAAAAGAGGACACTCAGAAAAAAGAGGGGGAAAAAGACCAAAAGGAGGAAGAAGTCAAAAAAGAGGAAAAGAAAACAGAGGAGGCAACAAAGGAGAAGCCTAAAAAAGAAAAGAAGACTGAGAAAAAAGCAGAAGAGGCTAAAGGCTCTAAAAAACAAAAAACCATGCAGTGCACAGTCACCTTACTGGATGACGCTCAGTTTGAGTGTGAACTTGATGTAAGAGACTTTGTTTTTTTGTGTGTAATGGATATCATCTCATTTCAAAAGCAGCACGGATACACTTATGAAGACTGAAAAGCTCACTCTCTTGTTCTCTCATTTTGTCTGTGTTGTTTAGAAACATGCAAAAGGCCAAGAACTGTTTATGCAGGTGTGTGACCACCTCAACCTGTTGGAGAAAGATTACTTTGGCCTGGCCAACTGGGAAACCCCAACCAGCAAGGTAGGCTGGATCCTTTCTGTTTAATTCTAGTCACTGTACCAATTCATATGCGGGCATTTTGCATGTGTCGTTTTGCCACACTGAGAAGAAATTAGTTGGGTTTGATTTTCATTACACATTTGTGTTCCACAGACATGGTTGGATCCCTCCAAAGAGATTCGGAAACAGGTTCCAGGCGCTGTCTATGAGTTTACATTCAATGTGAAGTTCTACCCCCCTGATCCAGCGCAGCTCACTGAAGACCTCACCAGGTCATTGTCTTTGCTGTCATTCAATCCTCCCCTTGTCACTACCAACTCAATCATACCTTGTGTCACCTCAGATGAAGTTTTTATATCTAAGTCTCAGTAGTGAGCCCATTTTCCCCTCCGTTCTCCTTCAGGTACTATCTGTGTCTGCAGCTGAGGAAGGACATCATTCGTGGCACCCTGCCCTGTTCCTTTGTCACACTGTCCCTGCTGGGCTCCTACACTGCCCAGTCAGAGCTGGGTGAGTACGACCCAGAGATCCATGGAACGGACTATGTCAAGGAGCTGAACCTTGCCACTGGGCAGACTCAAGAGCTTGAAGAAAAGGTGATGGAGCTGCATCGCACATACAGGTAAGCTGAGGAGCAGGGCAAAGACCAGAGTAATTTACTTAAATGCTATGTTGTATGAAGAGTTCATAGCGGTCTCAACTCAACACATCATCTTTGCTTGAGGGGTTTGATAGATAAGAACAGGCTCAGTTTTATTAGGTTTGAATAAGCACCATTCGGAAGATTGACATTGTGAAGAGTCTGTGAATATTTTTATGTTTGTAAAATTGCTTGAATAGATAATGCATTATTATTATTATTATTATTAATTTTTTCAACATTATCGAAGGCCTTCAGACAGTCTTGAAAATAACGCATGCATCCGATGTTAACCCTTTTTCATCCTTGTTGATGTGTGTGTCCAGGTCAATGAGTCCAGCCCAAGCAGATATGTTGTTTCTGGAAAATGCCAAGAAACTTGCCATGTATGGAGTGGACCTACATCAAGCCAAGGTAGGGTTTTGTGTGAGTTATGCAATCCATTAGGGTTATTGCTGCATGGTTTAACTCTGGAAATTCTGAAATGTTCAGAGGAAAGACGGTGACTTCCTTTCATTTTTAAAATGAGTTTTATGATTTGGTAAGAGCAAGCTTGTGTAACATCAGAAGCATCCAGATTTTAATTACAAATTAATGCCAACCCTTGTTCAGCAGAAAAGGAGAGATTAATGAAATTTGAAAATCCATGACCTCAAAATGAGGCAACGTCTGCCTCCTAGTGATTGTTTGTTGTAAGTGCAAACCATGAATTAAGTAGTTTGCAGTGCTGATAACATTTTCATGTTTGTGTTTGCACACAGGATCTGGAGGGAGTTGACATTATGTTGGGGGTTTGCTCTAGTGGTCTGATGGTTTACAAGGACAAGCTGAGGATCAACCGCTTCCCTTGGCCCAAAGTACTTAAGATCTCTTACAAGCGCAGCAGCTTCTTCATCAAGATCCGACCATCAGAGGTAAAACTAAAAATCACTTATTTCTGTTCAGTCTCGGAATAATCTCATTTTTCTTGTCTTATTACATAGTCATTATAGCCAGAGTTTATCCTCTTTTAGTTGACTCAGTTCATAGTGCTGAATAGAGAATACTTGAAAACCTGCGGGTATGTAAAGCCCTTTGAGACTATAAAGAATAGTGTTGGGCTTTAAATAAACTTGAACTTGAACTAAAATAGACTGTAATTCATTTTTAACGGTTGAGTATACCTTGAGTTTATCTTTTTGTTTGGATTTTACAATGTTTTCATGCCTGATTTTTCAGTGTTTGAGTTTTGATGAAAATCTCTCTCAGAACTGAAAATGCATTCAACCCAGCTCTGGGATATTTTGTGCTTCATGTTGTGTTGCTGAATTGTGTCATCAACACAATAATATGTTCCAGTAATTATACAAAATTTATACTTTATGATCTTTTCTTCACCTACAGCAAGAGCAGTATGAGAGTACAATTGGCTTCAAACTGCCCAACTACAAAGCCTCTAAGAAGTTGTGGAAAGTTTGTGTTGAACACCATACCTTCTTCAGGTGAGAACAGGTTGTTTGCCCTTCTTTGAATGGTCAGTACCTCCCTGCCTAGCAACAGAAGCCACTCTTGGATTCTCCATCCCATAGATAATTGGCTAAGTGGCCTCTGCAGCTTAGCCTCTCAGGGTAATTAGACTGGCAGTGTGGCAGTTTAACTAAAGAGGAGAAACCACATACCCATGCTCCTGAGCTTAGAATTACAAATAAAAAGTTGTTTTCTTTTCCTGCCTGTTTGTGAGCAATGCAAAATGACTTGTAATGTGATATTCTCCCTCCATGTGGGGCTGTCACTTTGATGAGATTATCTCTGAACCCTCAGTGGAGACAGATTTTCCTGTCAAAGTGATTAAATGGTGGGTGGCTGAAATTTTAAAAAGCATGTGTATGTGGCTTGCAGGGTTTCAACAGTAGAGCCCCCCTCTTCACGTCGCTTCCTTGCCCTGGGCTCTAAGTTCCGGTACAGCGGGAGAACCCAGGCCCAGACCCGCCAGGCCAGCGCCGAGATTGTCCGCCCAGCTCCTCGCTTCACACGCTCTGCCAGCAAGAGGCTGTCCCGTAACTTAGATGGAGGTATGCATAAATGTGTGTGTGTACATGTTGGTGGATAATCTTTTGTGTGGGTATCACTTGTATTGTGCATGTACAGTATTTGTGACAGTTGGTATTTATAAATAAATGCACAGCCTCCAGTTCTGCTCCAGTCTAACTTGTCTCACTCTTGCAGCTGGAGATGATACTCTCCAGTCCCTGCAAAAGCTCTCAGTCTCAAACAGGTCTGAGGTTGATGATTGGTTCATGATGCTGGAATCTGACAAGCCGGAGCCTTTTCCAGAACTGTCAGGTACCAGGAAGTGTGTGGAGCCCCATCAGAGCTTTTTGCGATACTAACACTGGTTTTACTCTTGCTCGCTAACAGCCATAACGCATGGTTTGTCGTAGCCATTCACTCAAGTTCATTTGCTTTCACACGCCTAAGCCTTGAGGACACTGTCTTTCAACTGCAGCACAGATCATTAACTTAAGAGGACAGTGACCTAATCTGACCCACAGATGATGGCTCTCACCTTGTTCTTTCCCTGACATTATCCCAGGGAGGCTTTAGTCACCATGGATTTCACCAGAGAAAAACAGGAATGTTTTTACTAAGTATGCACAAATATACTTGTGTATTTTCAATCTTGAGATTGGTCGTCTTCATTTTTTTACAGTCACAGAGGCTGCTGCTATGCGTGTGTCTTTGTGTGTGTTGCACAGCAAATTTCAGTTGCTGCTATGCTTGTAGCTATTTTGTGTTACATTTTGAATGACTTACTCACTTTTACAGTGACTCTTTGCAAATTTTTGCACTTTGCCAAAGAACAGTGGCTTTGTTTCGCCCTTTGTATCTGTCCTTGTTCTGAAGGATGTGATAGATGTTCCAAACAGAACACACAGATCAAAGTGGCATGTTGAACCATCTTCAATTCAGCTTTGTACTCACCCCAGCTTACTGGACTCATAGCAGTCTGGTGCAGTCATACTGTACAATTGCTTGGCATTTCGCTTGGTCAAAAACACGCCCACTGCACTGTCGAATGTCGCCTTCACCTCTCCAGCAGAGCTATTACATAACAGCCATCACCTCATCATCTCTCCACAGCCAGTGGGGAGTCCTTACAGACATTTAAACAGTCCTGGGAGGAGGGGCAGTCTATTCAGACATCAACAGCAACCTGGCAGGAAACTGAGACTGACCAGGCTGGCTCTTATACCTTCACCCAGACTTTCAGTCAGTCACAGCAGGGACTGACATCTGATGAGCAACAGCAGGGGAGAACAGAGGATGAGTGGTCTGTCCTGCTCCATCGTAATCCTTCTCTTCCCTTTGTGCCACCCTTTGATAGTGTAAAAAAAACAGGTATCTGCTGATCTCTATACACATTTTGATCATGTTCTTTGTATGCCTAATTTCAAAGTTGGCCACAAGGCATTCTGCACCTATAAGCGTCGTTTTATTACGCTACTTTGAGAAGGATTGTCAAAGAGTTTGTGTATGAATTTTCTTGTAAGGTGTTATGGCCAGTATGTGTTCTGGGTATGTTGGTCCCTACATAAATGCTGAATTATAGAACTGTTTCTCTGATGTCAGCTAAGCCCAGGTATGCAAAAAAGAGCTCTGGAGCTATGGACCGGTTATTACAGCCAGTGCTCAAACAGCAAGATGATTGGTTCCAGCACTTCGACCGCACCCTCACCATACCCTCACTTGAGTATGTCAGCAGACCTTCATGTGAGTTTACTTGTGAGATCTTGGATATATTTGTGGAGCAAGATGACTAGCAGCCTCGCTCTGTGATGTGAAATGATTCTATGTTGTGATGACTACAACCAGTTTAGCTCCTCTCATAGTTTAACTTAACTCAGTGTTCTCTATTCTGCTCCTCCCAGTCTCTGTCCCAGTCCAGCCTGAGCCCCAGGAGACGGATGAGCAAGGAACAGTTGTGGTAGAACAGAAAGAGACCACTGAGGAAGTCATTATGAAGCTACAGGAAACAGTGACCGTGGTAGACAGACTGAAAGAGGCAGAGGTTTTGGAAAAGAAGCTGAGGGAAGTGAGGTTTTTAGAGGAGAGGCTCCAGGAAGTGGACGAGCTGGCAGACAAAATCCAGGAAGCAATAGAAGAGGAATTGGGGAAAGAGGAAGTAGATAAACTGTGGCAGGAAGAAAGAGAGAAGGAGAAAGAAGTGAAACATGTCAGATTCATAGCAAAGGAAAAATCACTGAAGAAGGTTGAGACAAAGGATGAAGGTGAAGTAGATGAGTTGGAGGAGCAAATAAAGGAGGTGTTTTTAAAGGGCTTGCTGCCTGAGGAGGAAGAAAGCATGGTCCAGGAAAAGAGTGAGAAAGAGGTGATAGATGAGAATCTGAAAGATGATGGGTTAAGAGAGAGGCTACGCCAGATAGAAAGGGAATGGCAAGAAGAGATCGAGGAGAAGTTAAAGTCTGAATCTGAAGATGCCACCACCACCACCACAACCATCATCTCTGTAGTGCCAGTCCAAAGGGTGGAGAGAAGAACTAAAAAGAGAGTGACCATTGTAGAAGAAAGATGGCAGCAACAGAGGGATACAGAAGAGGAGCAGTTACCGCCTATTCTGATATCAGGGGAGAGGTCAGAAAAAGAGGAGATATGGCGCGAGACAGAATATCTTGAGGAGAGAATTGAGAGAGAAGTTGTAGAGGGGCGTCAGGCTGAGGGTCTTAAGGATGTCTGGTTCATACTTTTTGACCGCTCTCCATATGAGGCTGTTGTGAGACCATCAGGTACAGTATGCCCGTGTGCAATCAGCTTTCCATGCCTGCCTTTAAAGAAAATCCCTAATGTCGCCATCATGCTCAAACTAACTGATTTGTGCATAGGCTACACTCACATTTTAAGAGTCAATTTCAGAGTTTTGATACATGATCCGATGTCGCAGCTTATTATTCATCTTAACTGACTTGCTTAAGGTGCCTACTAAGACTGTAACACCCTCTTCAGGTTTGACAGACACCATGTAAACAGGGTGGACCTCTTCTCTTGTTGATTGCTCTTCCCTCATGCTTAAAATTCTTGTTCATCTAGAAATATGATGGCCACTCCTGTGCCTTGCTTCTGTTAATAATGTATCTGCTCTATGTTTGGTCTTATATGACATTAATCAAAGGGCTTTCAGGTCAGGTCAGGTACAGCTTTTGGGTATTGTAGAAGGGATAAAGGTACAACAGGATGGGAGACCTGCCAAAGCCAGCTATATAGATTTGCCAGGGTTCCTAAGCATCCCAGAAGATCTTGAAGTTTGATATTTGAAAAACTAATATACATAAAACAAGTCTAATATACTAACTCATTTTGCACATAGCATCTTCTCACTCTTCATGCGCTGTCTCGTACTGTCAGCTTTTTAGTCCTGCATGTTTCCTCATATGTTCAAAGATTGTTTCTTCACTCTTGCCAAATCAGTTACCATGATGGAGCGTGCTCAGGTGGAGTTAAAAGAACGTTTTACCTCAAAGACTGAAATTACAACAGTTGAGGAGAAAAGAGACGTCATTGTTGAGCAGACAGAAATAAGGGAAGAGGAACCAACACCAGCCCCAGAAATCCCACCATCGCAGACCTTCAGAGAAATAGAGGATGACTGGTTTGTGTTGCTGGATGTTGTTCCCAGGGAAATGGCTTATGTGCCACCAGGTACTGCTCCAAATTTGTCATGTTGCTTTTCAGCCATATCAAAGTGGCATTGCACTATACATGCATGCCAGTGTTCTCACGCTTGGCATTGCCACTTGTGTTTAAAAGATTGTTTCTTGACTCTGTTCATATCAGTGCTCTTAAAAGAAGGTGACCAGATGGATACAGAACGTGTCACCTCTGAGGCAGATATTACAGCGGAGAGAGAGGAGAGAAGGGAAATCATAGTTGAAGAGCTCAAGACAAGAGCAGAGGAACCAAGACAGTTACAGGAGATCACACGACAGCCAGTGCCAGAGAGAGAAGATGATTGGTTTGTGTTGTTGGATGTTGTTCCCAGAGAAACATCTTATGTACCACCAGGTATTGCTAAATTCCCCTTAACTGCTTCAACAAGTCATAAGTAACTCCCCGGAGTTTTACAGATGCTCATATTCTTAAAGCTCCTTTATAGTTTGTATAGTTTGTGTCTAAGGATTTTTATCTCTTTTGTGTTAGCTGCTGTTGTGGAGCATGTTCAAGTATCTCAAGAAGAGCGTGTCACTCTGGTCGAAATAACAACAGTTGAACTGAGAGAAAAAAGAATGGAGGTTGTAGTCGAAGACATAGAAATGAAACAAGATCTAAGTCCCAAGCAAGAAATGGTACCACCACCACCACCACCACCTGTGAGAGAGAGAGATGATGACTGGTTTGTGCTACTGGATGTTCCCCCTAGAATTTCAACATTTGTACCACCAGGTATTAATGAACCCTCCAGGGTTGCTTCTCAGTTCCACCACAAACACATATATGCTCAATGCTAAGCTTTTTTGGCTCTAGCGTCATAGAATTTTTTTTTTTCTCTTTGTCATTAGTCACCAGGGAGGAATATGTTCAGGTTTATCCAGAAGAAAGCGTTTCTGCTGTGGTTGAAGTGAAAACAGAGACCAGGCAGGAGGTCATAGTTGAAGAGATCATGGTGCAGAAAGGGGAGGTCAAGAGGCAGATTACTCCACAGCAGCAAATATCCCCACCAGTGACAGAAAGAGATGATGACTGGTTTGTGCTGCTGGATGTTGTTCCCAGAGAAGTTTCCTATTCACCCCCAGGTATCCACTTCCCTCTAAACTTCTTCTCCACCATTCTATCAAACCAAAGTGAAAACAAGAAATTAACTGTGTGATGCGAAAACTAATCAGAGATGGCTTCTGTTGTTGGCCAAATCAAAATTTATGGCTTCTGTTGCACTTTAACATCTGATGTCAGTCACAGTATGACCTGTATTCAATTACAGTTTCTCAAGCAGTACCGTTCCAAGTTTATCCAGATGTCCTCCAACCTGTAACTGAAGTGAAAATCATAGAGCAGAAACCGGCGCTTGTTGTGCTGGAGCAGATTAGCCAGCAGCCTGCGCAGCCACTGCGTGAGAGAGATGATGACTGGTTTGCGCTGTTTGATGCTGTACGTGAGGAGACCATCATAGTACCACCAGGTATACGTCTTGTGGCATTATTTGCTTTCCCAGTTACCAAAATTTTAACGTGCAATGTTTTGCCATAGTTGGTGCTTATGATCATTGGCACACTCGCAGTGGGGAAAATTTTACTCTTTTACTCGTTCTTCACATGTTTAGCGTTTAATTTGTGTCCTTCAGTTCCTTTGACTTTTTTCTCTCTGTGCCAGTTGTTCCTGTTAAAACTGTTGAGGATGTGAGAAAGACCTTTGTGGCTGAAGTGACCACCACTGAGACTAGAGCATGGAAGAGCATGATAATTAGTGTGGACAGCAGGCAAGAAGAGACACGTCGATCTGAAACTAAAATGGTGCAAATTGCACCATTGTCAGAGAGAGAAGATGATTGGTTTGTCCTGTTTGACATCATCCGTGAAAAGCCTGTTGTCGTTCCACCAGGTACCTTTCTATTATCAAAGGCTCTCTGTACACTCACCTTTCCCCTGCTAATTCAAGGCTTATTTAAGAGCTGTTTATGATACATGGTAACCAAACTGGCCCGACTGAATAAGTGATGTTTTTGGTTTGCTTCCATCATTGAACAGCTGTATCAGTAATGAAGTTTTAAATCAGTTTTCAGCCTCTTTTATTGATGAGTTTGGAAAGCATTTTAATAACCCATATTCTTCTGTATCAGTTGTTTCGGTTGAGCGTGTTCAAGATGTGGTGGCAGTCCTCAAGCCAAAACAAGAAGTCCTTGTAGAAGTTGTGAGACAGCCTCAGGTGGTAGTGGAGATAAAACCACCACAACCAAGAAAGGTGGATGATGACTGGTTTGTGCTCCTAGATGTTCCAGCTAAAACACCAGGTATTGCATTGTTTCATGTGTGGCTGTTGCTGTAATATGAATAGGTCCAAGATTGCCATTGTTCCTCTGGTGACATCTCTTGATTAGTGACAGAATAATATAATGTGTCATAGAGTTACAGATGTCTCTGTTATGATCACCAGTAAATGGTGATTCCAGTTCTGTATTTATGCATTTAACCAGTAGCTAGCAAATTTGTGAAGCATGTGCTACAGAAATTGACAACTATGCATCAGAAGATGGTGATAGTGGTGGAGGAGAGACATTAACAAGCAGCCATAATGCCGAGTGAAAGGATATACTTGGTTTTAGCTAAGTGAAGCTACTCTGGGAGAATCTAGAAAGTTCCCAACAACTTTTTTCTGTGCTTAACCTTACTGCATCTCAGTGAATGGCGGAGTTTGATTTTTATTCATTTTGTGTGTGTGTGTGTGTGTGTGTGTGTGTGTGTGTGTGTGTGTGTGTGTGTGTGTGTGTGTGTGTGTGTGTGTGTGTGTGTGTGTGTGTGTGTGCGCACGTGTGTGGTCCGCCTCAGTGGCTGTGGCTGAACCATACCGTATGTATCCTGAGGTAAGGCCCCCTAAAGAGTTTGCAGCCATAGAGGTGAGAGCACAGAAGAGAGTTACTATAGTGGAGGAGAGGTGGCAACAGGAAATGATACTACAGCAGAGGCTACCTCAACAACTGAGAGAGGTGGAAGATGATTGGTTCATCCTTCTTGATGTGGCCCCTAAGAAATCAGGTACCATCACCCTGCTAAAATTAAATTCCCAGTGATTATTATGCTTATCATTCTCTTGAACACTATATAGTTTATTTATCAATACTAACATTCTGAAGTGGTGACAATGACCAGACAATATTCACTTCCCCCCCCAATACAAATTTTCAACATTCAATTATTATATAGGATTAGATGTACACTCCTAATGTTGAATTGCACCACTTTGGCCTCAACATCCATTATATCTTTATTTTCGGGATTCAGTTGTTCACTGTTGCACTTCAAAAGCAGGTGGTTTAAATATTTTGTTCAGTGTTTTATTTGTACAGAATCACCTGAGAATGGTTGTGTTATTTGTGTTAGTTGCTGTCCGTGAGCGCGCCCCGTTCTACTCTGACATAAGACGTGAGGTCAGAGTTCCAGCCACTGAGGCCAAAACCAAGATTGTTATTCCAGAGAGGAGACCACTGTTTGAGGAAAGGATCCTGGAGGAGAGACGTCCGTTTACACGTAGAGATGTCACAGATGATTGGTACATTCTGCTAGATGTTGACCTCAAGGAGTCAGGTATTTTTGTCGGTTGTGATTCTTTGTTCTCTTTCAGATGCACAGCTCACTCACAGCCTTTTTTTGGCTTCTTGGAACGCATACTAACATTAAGTCAAACCTTTGCAGCCCTTCTGTAATATATCGTTGCTTCTCTTCAGAAGATGATGTGTCCAGAGATGGGAAAGCATGTTCACCATTGTTCATTGACCTCTCGCCATGCTGTGTTTTGCATTCTGAAGAAAGGAACACTTTCTTCATCTCAACATTTCAACATCTCAGTCACCTTGAGCTTTTAAGCTCTTTGCAGCCCGATAACATCCGCCTTTGTATCCATCACTGGATTTTAAGCGAGAATAAATAACCATGCTTTTGCTCTCATTTCGCATTGCGGACATTCGCTTCCAGCTCACCTCAAATTTTGCCATGTGCTGCTAATTTTTCATCAGGATGAATCAAGCAATTAAGGTATAGTATATCCCTGCATTGTACGCACTAATATAATTACATCAAGGCTCCAGACTGACCGTAAGTATGGCGTGGCTGTTTGCATTTATGTGTTAATTAGTGTTATTCAGAATGGTGTTTTTACTGTTTGTTTGTTTGTTTTGAGACTATTTCTGTGTGCAATTTGAAACGGGGGTGTCTGTGCATTCCAATGCTACCCCAGCAACTGTGTGAGCACATTGCCTTTCATTTACATTTACTTTTTCTCTCTGTTTTGTCCAGTGGTGGGCATGCAGAAGGGCACCCGTCCAGTCAGCGCTCCAGTCTTCTCCCAGGCTGCCCTGGCAGAGGCAGGTATCCCTGTGGCCCTCGACCAACCCCAGACCTCCACTCCTATAAAGACCAGCCGCAAGGAGGAAAGAAAGCTGGAGGTCACTGTGGAAACTGTGGAGCCCCCAAAAACCGAGACTGCGGCTGAGGTCAAGGTATTTGAGTTCTCTAATCACTACCCTCTGACACGTAGTTTTTGCAACACAATTCCAATGAAAGTGTGATATTAGCTGTTCAAGTATACTGTTGTTTCATATGTAAATAGATCTTATCTGGATGGCTGGTGCAATACAAATATTGGATGGTGTCATGTGTCTCTTAGTGATAATCTGAATATTTTAACTGAAGTGAATGGGAATTCTGAGTGAAAATATTTAATCTGATCTTAAATAATAAAAGTACAGAGGCGAGATTTTTCTTGGAGTGTGAACTGTGTCTCTCTTGCTGCTGTAGCCAGCAGTGGGGAGGGACCAGAGAGAAGTAGCCTCTACACTGGTACCCACCATCAATGGGCACATTCAGCTTCAGGTTAGTGTCAGACACTGGCCTCATGCATGTTGCCCCTCAGAGTACTGGTTTCCACTATGGCTAAGCTGTGAATGTTGAAGCCAAAGGATGCTAATGTGTGTACTTCTCTCTCCTCCCTGGGGTAACACCAGTCTGAGGAGACGAGCACGGAGGCGGTGCGAATGCGCAAGGTCAGATTCTTGGTGTGGTATATCAGGCGTGTTTCCATAGTCATCTCTCCATCCCCATTCTGATAACACAGAGCCTTTCATCCAGCAGACTAATTTCACCCTCTCCTCATGCTCTGCTCCTGTACTGTTACATCTATAGTGACATCCCCGTCAGGTTCGACCCACATTTTAATGGATAAAAAATGTGAGAATGGATAAAATTTGTGAGCAGTGTGCACCTGTAATTTCTGTTTTGTCTAATGTAACTTCAGTATGAACTGGCTGTCTTAAGATATTTATTTTACACAAATTAGCAGTGTGTAAGGTTATAGGAATTAGTGTCCTTTCATTGCTTGCTGCTGTTGTTTTAAACCCTGGAATGCACATGCATGATGATGGATTAAAAACACTGTACTAAAACAGAGCCCCAGGTTCCCTGCTTTGTTACCTTGGGTTTTGTCATCTTTGGTCTCCATGGTCACTTGGCCGCAAACTGTTTTGCATGCCCTCTCTCCTCTTGTTCACTGTATTAGCACTGTAGAGAATAAAGTAGCAATGCATGTCCAAGGTGTGGCAGTTTGCTACTGTCACACAAGGAAACTAAAACAAACCCACACTTTTTTGTTCTTTCATTTTTCACAGAAAAGAGCTAAGAAAATTGAGGGTGACTCAATTTATATCAGACATAGCATTTTAATGTTGGAGGTTTGTATCCCTTCTGGAGATTTCGGTCTCTAGCTGTATTTTCTTGCTCTTTGGCTCACTGGCTGCTGTTCATTATCACGCTTGCATGTGGCATGATTCACACTGTTGTTTTTGCATCAGCATATTTGATTGGCTACGTAGATTACTGTGATGATTTTCTTTTTGTGTGGCAATATAACTCTAATCCAGTGACTTATTTTCAGGAGAGTGCTGTTGAGCCTATGACAAATAATTATTTTATCAGGATCAGGCTCCCCCCCAGTACATGCTCAGTTATACTCAAACAGGAGCATTTCCATTTTCAGTGATCTGTTTTTTTCCTCCAGATCATCAGTATTCTCCTGCTCCTGCTTTTGCTCTTCCAACTCCATCTTACTTCTCTCATGTTATCCTTCTTAGCTATAGTGCATAAAGCTTTCACTGCAGTTTTGTTGAAATTAAAGCTTTTTACTATAGGAATGTAAACCAAAACAATTCTGCTCCGTCATACATCTTTGCTGTCATGTATGAAAATGATAAGACTTTGATGAACACTTAGCATTAATTTGCTCTTTAGCACCACAGTAAGTTGTGATGGTTGCAGCAGTGGGTTAAGCAGTTGAGATACATTTCCATTCATTGTACCTTTGAGAGCACACTTTCAGTATAAACAGTATGGTAGCATGGGTGCCAATATCATGCGCTCTGCTAATTTAAGTAAGTAGGTCCATGAAGAACAACTTAGTGTTAAGTGTTGCTAAATACACCAGTGCTGCTGCTGTTGCTTTTGTCATTACCGTTAAAATTAGACAGGTCTCAGCACTGGGGCTGCATCTGTGACAACTTGTGCTGCGTTTCCTAACATCACCTGTCTTGCTCTTTGATTTGCAGCCTCTTTTCAACATGTTTTTATTTTCTAATGCTGTTAAATAGACGCCCTAATGCTGTGCTGTGTATAACCTCTACCCATCAAGAAGTCAAAATAATCTGTAATAATTATCTTTTCTAAATCATGCCATTGACTCCTCATGAATGTGTGCCCTTATTTCTTATGTATATATATATATATATATATTATGATCTTATCACACAACAGCCAGAGTTAATTTGTTAATTTCATTGGTGAAACAAAGTCCCTTTTAATCTGTTGAGAATCTGCAATATGATAATCTATCAAGAACAACTAAGCTCTGGCCAGTTCTCAGTAACATTACCTTTCAGAGGTCTCTAAAAGCCAAATAACCCTGCTTCTGCTTTGATTAATTTATTTAATCAGCAATAAATCAACACAAATTTCATGAGGTCAGCAGAAAAGTACCATGATCACTAACTTATTTTTTAATCTCACTTTTCCTCATTCCCTCCTGTTTGTTTCTCCCCTTCTCTCAAAACCACAAACATCTCTCACTATTCCTTCAACTTTCCTTTCCTTTCCTTCCATTATCTATCCATGGATCACCCCTCACCCTCACTTCATATCTCCCCTTGTTTTCATCTTGCCCCAATTGTCTCCATGCTCAAATTTCTGGGCACTTTCTCCCTCACTCCCTACCCCATACTCTCTCTTTCCTCCAATTTCCTTCAAATAGGAGTTTGATAAGCCTCAGGAGGACCTGCTCAGGCATCATGCCAGTATCAGTGAGCTGAAGAGGAACTTCATGGAATCCGTCCCGGAGGCCAGGCCTAGCGAGTGGGATAAGCGCCTGTCCACACATTCTCCATTCCGCACCCTGGGGATCAACGGCCAGCCGCTGCCCAGTGCAGATGGGGTAAGTCCTTCATAGCAGCTACTAGACACCAAATCCCGGTAATTGCTTTATACTAAGTCAGTTCAGGAAATGGAGTAAACGACACAACAAATTAAATTCAATTAGACTAAAAAACAAAATCAAATTAACTCATGAAGTTGATAAATCCCTGAAGTGACTTAGTTTAGGATTTGGATTTTACATACGTCAGTTCATCTCATGTTTACCATTTCAACTCCACATCTTTGGAGATGATAGTTTTGGATTTGAAAGCATCACTGCAAAGTCTACGTGTTGGTCTATTGCAGTGTGAGCAACCTGCATGAATTTGTGATGGAACAGAAGATCCTGAAATTCTGTCGGATGTCTGGTGTTTGAGCAGGATTTTGAAGTTTTGAAATCCTGTGTTAACTTGAACCTTGAGGATGTTTTTGTCTACACTTTTAAGATGTGATTTCTGAACATGATGAAGATGCAAATCGAAAAAAAAAAAAAAAAAAAGATTTTAGGGAGTACCACCCGCTTCCAGTTGTCACTCTTGGTGCTCTAATATTTTGAACATATTAGATTTTGTATGCATGTGCAGACCCACTCAAGGTTGTGGCATGTCGTGTGCAGCACATGCATGTGTATGAAGAATGCAGTTGGACTTGTTGAACAGTGTCTGTACTTTCACCTTTGAGAGTGATGTGGATGAGATGTCTTTGGAACAGGCTCTCCACTCTGCAAACCCAGTTGGTTCATCTTATGCACTGGATGCCTCTGAGCCTTGACTTGTCCTTACATGCACTGCATGACCCAACAGACTTGACGTGGAGAGGTTACTGCATGACCCTGTGAAGACTCCTGACTTTTTGCACGTTTTCACACTGAGCAGAATGTGGATTTTATCAGTCTTTCTCTCATCTCTCTTTCTCTCTCTGTCTCTCTCCCGCATCACTGAGCTTTTTTCCTCCTACTTTCCATGCTCTTTGCTTTGTACATGCTCTTTTCCCCTTGCTTTTAATCTCATGCTGCTTGCTTCCCTGTTTTGTTTCTCTGTGTAGAGACAAGGCCTCATTCACAGTTGTGCTACAACTATCTCAGCCATATCTTCCTATATTAACATAGTTTTTACAGTATTCTAGTATAATTACAGTGTAATTATCAATTAGCAATGGAGTAATGATTACATGGCAGCCTTTTAGTGGCTAGACTACAATCACAGTCCCCACATAGCTCAGATACTGTCAAATGAATAACCAGCTGTAATACGCTGAGGTTTATTCTGCATGCTCTTTGGCATAATATTCAGTCATCTGCAGCATAACTGCTTGGATAGAAACCACTTTTATACATTCAGTTAACATCTCCAAGCAGAGCATATTATCAGATGTTGTTTTCCAGAAGTCTGAAAAATAAGATAAATTATGTAAATTTAATTGGTTGAATTTAAGGTCTTTACAAGTATCAAAACGGCATTTTTCAGATTGTAATTTTTCACCACATGATACCTTCTATGTGCTGCATGCCCACTCTTAGATTAACATGGTTTGTGAAACATAATGCATGTGTTCTTCACAGCACAGAAATGGACTTCATGTCCTTCACCAGTTTATCAGTTATTTATTTTTTATACCAACCATGTATAGTTTAAGAACTTTAATCAGTTTTGTTCTGTCGGCAGTAAGATGGTCTGCCAGCTTTACTGCTTAACTTTCTTAAAATCAATCATAAGTTTGCATTAATAAGCATTAATAAATTTGTAAAAAAATAAATTTAAAAAAAATAAAAAAATAAAAAAAAATGGGAATTTGTCTTTCTGATTAGAGCTGCACTGAAAGAAAAGAAAAAAAAAACTGACTTAAACTTGGATTGTAATTGGGTTCTTTTCTGATTGGGAAATTTGTTTGATTTGATAAATTAAAAATTATCAAACAAATTATCAATATCTCACAAATTATCACATATCCCACAAGTGAACGCGAGTTATTATTTGAGTTCTAATTATTATCAACCAGTTTATCATACTGTAGGAGCTTCGCATTCACATAAAAAAAATGTGAGCAAACAAAATGAATCCTTTGTTTAAATAAGGTTTTACAGGTGAGGAACCACAGGTGTGAAGTGGAATTATCAAGGGCTGCAGGAAATTGAAAAAATAAATAAATAAATAATAAAATAAAAATGCATGTTAATATGCATGTACTAGTAAAAATAAAGTAATTTAAATCCTTAAAAAAAAAAAAAAAAAAAAAAAAAAACTTAAGACTTCTGCCTTAAATCTGGCTTGATAAGTTTTCAAAATTAGTTATTGCCCAACTTGGACATTTACAGCTTCAGTTCACACCCACTCATTGCAAACATTTCAAATTTCCTCCTTTTCATCTCTCTTCCCTCCTCCTCCTCCTCCCTCAGTTTGTCATCCGCCTCCCACGCGGCCCCCTCCTAGACTTCTACTCCAAACGGAGCTGAGGGGCCGTCCTGACCCTGCGGATGTCCCACACACGTGTGAGTGTGACCCGTGGAGATCGTACCCAGTCATCTAACCATCAACCTCTAGCTTCCTCTTCTCCTCCTCCTCCTTCCTCTGCCTCCTCTACAACATCACTGTTGCATTCTTCCTTTCTCATCCTCCTCTGCTCTACATGGGAAGCTGCCCTTTTCTGGCTTTTGTGGAACTAGACCATCACTCCCTTCGTGCTTCTCACTGCAGTCCAATATCCTTGTTTTCTCCAGCCACAAACAGACTTGTTCTCCAAAGACTGGTTAAGACTGGACATAACAATCAAGCCACTTCCCCTTTTACATTTTCTGTGATATCTGTTGGAAGAGACTCGCACTGTATACCAACATGTCTCCACACCTGTCTTTTATCTGGAGAGTTTTATATGTCTGTCCACTTAGTCTGCTTTTGTACACATTTCGAGGTAAATTTTAGTTGTCAGTCATCTTTGGACATTGTCTTAGGCTTAGCTGATCGATGACACTGTGATATGTTTTTGATATACACACTTGAAAACAGCAATGACAGACTTGATACCATCTGAGAATTTTACATAAAGTCTGGTTACTGGAATAATTTTTCAGTATTCTGTCACACCATGCAGTATTTTCTGTGATGGGAGACCTTGAGGCAGCTTAATACTAATACATATTAACCTTTTAGTCCTTCACTAGTGTAGTAAGGCATTACTTTGTGTAGCAATTGCAATATATAGCAAGAGATGCCTGTTGCATGACTTTTTGACAATCGGTTTTGACCAAAAGAATAAAAGGCATTCCATATACAGTATCATATCTTTGTGCCCTTAATGGAGCCTGCATGTTGTTATTTACATTTCAGATGTTTCATTGAAGCAATCTGTATTATTAGTTATTAGTAGGATTATTATTATTAGTTATGGTTACCTACTGAAAGAGGTGTAGATTGTATGCCATGTTTGCAGTATACTCCCTCTTGGAAAAAAAATCACAACAAAAACATTACAGACTGACACGTAAGCATGTACAACCATGAAAGATTGTACATACTTGAAATAAATGCAGCAAATATTTTACACTTAGCATCCAATTAATTAGGTATACGTCGGAGGTGTAATACCAGGTAGAGCAGTTGTTTACCTTCAGAAAAGCCTGAATTCTTCAAGGCCTGGATTTATTAAGGTGCTGGAAATGCACCATGTTGGCATGTTAGCACCTCATTGTCCTTGCACTTTGTTGGTGGCACATTTATGCTGCAAACAAGCTGACGCAACCATACCCCAAAGGTGCTCTACTGGGTTGAGATGGGATGATGATGCTGGTCATTCAAAGGGGCATGGGACCCAGGCAGAGCATCTAGATTTTGCTTCAAATAAAAGTAACCACCTTGTGATAATTATTTTGTCCTGTGTAACATTACACTGCTGAAAGTGTTGATTTTAAAACAGAGTAGACCGTGGCATGAGGAGATACACCTGCTGTGTCATTCAAGCAGTGATGTGTTGGTAATACGTGGTCTATTGTTTGCCAAGAAAAACCTTTTCCACTCCATTAGACCACTGCCACCTTCCCATACTGTTGACACCTTGCAGGATAGATCCATGGATTCTTGGTGTTAAATTTACTTGTTGCCTGCCTGACAGCCACAGAACTGTGACTGACTGGCTGTTTTGTTTGCCTGCTTGTGTTTATCATACCAGTCTCACTAAACTTCATATGTTTGGCACTGACAATTGTACCATGTTTTCAGTGGCTGTTGTTGAGTCAAACAGTTATTGATTCTCTTAACCTTGACTGCATGTTATATAGTTGTGCCCGAGTCTAACTAGAGGGATCTGCTTATGTAAATCAGAAGATGTACCTAACAAAGTGAATACTAAGTGTACATATGTTGTATAAATGAATGCTAATATCATGTGTTTAAATGCAGATGACTACAAATATTCTGAGTAGGAAACACTTCATGTTTCCATTATTATGCAGTGACTGTGTTATGTCTTTTTTAGCGTTTGGGCATAAGCGCCGTAAGGGATGGTTCAGATACTGAGGCTGCGCATGAGGAAACCAGCAGCAGTTTGGGCTTTTCAGACATACCCAGTCCCGCTGTGAGCCGAAAAAGTGAGCCTGATAGTGTTGAAGCCCACGATGGCCCTGATGTGGGAGAGTCATGTGATCAGGAAGAGAGTATAGTTTCTGAGACCTCCTTGGTGCCCATCGTAGAGGTGGAGATGGCAAAAATGCCTCCCTCCCATCACCCCTGCAGTCTGGCTGTAGATGAGACCCAGTTGAAGGAGGAGCAGGAGGAAGAAGCTTCATATCCCGGGTTGGAGTACTCTGGGACGATAGTTGGATCTTCCCCAGCCTCCTATTTCATGAGCGGTGGTCCCCATGTCATACGCTGCTTCCAGGTAGCCCCCCTGACATCCTCAGGGCGATGCTGATTTTTCTGTCTCTGCTTGACCTTTGTATGACCCCATGGCTGACACTTGCTCACCCCTCTGCAGCACCATACAGACTAGCAAAAACAAAACTAAATCTAATCTGTGAATCTTAAAAGGTAGCATTTTATGTGTGCTGTGAATTTAGCTTGATTGTAACAGCATGCTGCAGAGGTGTTGCACTGTGGTGTGATAAGTTTTCAACTATGGTTATGGGATGCCATAGCACTAGGGCACTCTTCTGGCCCGCATAATGCTGTTTCTCGCTCATTGACATGGCTTTCATCCTCTATCTAATCCACTCAAGGCTTGAAATTCTATGTTTCCCCCTTTCCTTTCAGATTAGTTGGTGGTGGGAAGGGAAATAGCCAAGGAATTCTGTTGTTCCCAATGATGGTAACAATTCATTAAAAAAAAAAAAAAAACTTAGATAAAAGGGCTGTTGTGATGACACTGGTTTTCACAGGGAATGGCTAGTAAGGAATGCATGTGTGAAATAAAATGGCTGCTGTGATAGGTGTGAGGGTCTGGTCACTGCCACTCATGGGGCTATGCTCCCATCCACAGCCCCCTCTGGTGCAGACCCAGACAGTCACCATCACAGCTATCTCCAACTCCTTATCCAGTGACATCTCCACCACAGAAGTCCCTATCGTCCCGACCAAGACCATCACCTATGAGTCTTCAAAGGTAGGGGCTCCATTGCCTGCTCAGCCCAGATCTGTTGTTGCTATAGACAACCTCTATCTACCACCAGTACTTTCTGTGGATCAAATGAAACCAATATTGGCTATACAGTAAGCAGGTCTGGGAGGACCAGGTCGGGGGCTCCAAGCTGAGCATTAGGCTGCACTGCACCCTCCCTGGCTAAGTTCAGGGTCAGCAACCCTAAACTACTTTCAAAGCCAGACTTGTTTGGTCTCCTTCTCAGGCAACAGTTGATGAGGCAGATGGGACCAAGGATGGCGCAACTCTGTCCAGCACCCGGACCTCTACCTCAGAAAGTACCAGTGGCACCACAGTCACCACCACTACCACTCACATCTCCAAGGTCAGCAGTACAGTCATGCTCCGTCTCTCTTATTTCTTTGGGGTCTCTCCAGTCTCACCAATATATATATACTTTTTGCTCCATCAGGTAGTGAAAGGCGGATCTTCAGAGACTCGCGTAGAGAAGAGAATTGTCATAACAGCTGACTCTGAAGCTGACCAAGACCAGGTACACTTGAATGACTTTATTTAACCCTCTGTCCATAACATATGACAATAGACAGAATACTGTGAATATTATGTTCTTTCGTATCAATGTGGCCTTTAGCTTCATTTGGTCTTTACCAGTTTAGATTAAGACTAACACAAGAACACATAATGTGTGTTTTCCAGGGTAATGGCGGCGGTGCATCAGCAAAGTAACTGAATGACCACCTTCCTTTGCACCAGTGACCCCTCCCCCATCCCTAAGTCAGAGTGCAGCACTCAGTAGGCCCTGGCCAACACACAGTGACCAGCTCTATCTACCACGCACACATACCCACAAAATATTTCATCAGTCCACCTCTGCACCAAAAATGGTGCTTGTTTAGATCCTAGTCTTAGTAATTTCTTTTTTGCAGCCTGGCTGCTCATTGTAGGTAGAGAAGGGTTCCATAATACTCTTGAGTTTGATGAAATGCTTATTTCTCATCCCGGTATTCAAAAAGCTTAGTTTTATTGGTTAAAAAAAAAAAAAAATCAGTTGAGTGAGTTCTGTTTCATTTGCTTTTAAATGCTTTTATTTTCCTAGGTTGATACTTTGAAAGTTATTCAACATTTTAAGGTTCCGTTAATTTTATACAAATGCACTGTTTTCACTCTAGCTTAGACAATTTTCAGCATTTATTCTCCCTCAGTGTTGGTAGGGGAACATCAAATTAAATTTAAGGGAACTCCTTTTTTGTTTACTTGATGTCTTTTTAATTAAGGAGCAGACTTTTTGTTAAATGAAATGACATACCTCACATGGATCTATGTGAACAAAGATTCTGTGCTCAAATTTGGACAGTTGTTTGGCTTTGTTCACTGCTCAGGTAAAAGGAAACACAAAATCCAATATTTTCTTCCCCAGTTAGCCAACCACTAGTAGCTTACATATTATTGTAAATTTTGAATTGAAAATCGATCTATTTTGAAATGTTTCTCTATTTTATAGAATTAATGCTTTTATAGTATTTGTATAAATTGAGGTTTTTAAGTTATTCATATCCATCTACACATTGAATGGTAGGTTACCATTTTGTTTACTCTGAATTTTGAGGTCCCTGTCAAAGACCTTACCTGTCTTGCCTGACACCCTTAATCCATTGTCTTATTCGTTTCCTCTCATGTTCCACCAGAATACATCAAACTTTTCAGAATTTATAAATGACAAAGGAGTGCTTCCCTCTGCCCTACTTTTTGTTGATAGCATTGCGTTCGTAACTGACTTGATTATACTTGGTTGATATAAAAAGTTTAACAAGCTTTGGTCTGTTATCTCAGGTTTTGATATTCTTTGTAAGACTACAGACCTCAATGATTGTATGGGGAATGTCCAAAAATGTATATCCAGCCCTACCTTAAATGTACATTTTTACTCAGCCAATGAGGTCAATAAATATGAAGCTTGACTGTCACAGTAACTATGCGTGTAAGAGGTGAAGGCAGCTGTCCCAGTGTATGTGGCTTTTCTCTCATAGGGGCACAATTTTTGTCTTTTTTACATGTTCTACTATACAGTAATTTATTTGTAAAGTAGGAACTGTTTAATGTGATTTGTTGTACTGTGATGTTTCAACAAAAGCCAGTTTCCGGGCTTCTACTACAGATGTCACAATGTTTATTATTGCATTCATTATTAAACAAGTTTGTAAAGCCTTTGTACCACATAGACGAAGTAGATTGCTCTCACTTGCTGTACCTTGTATTTTTTCCATAGAACAAAAAATGCTTAAAATATATGAAAAACCTTTTAGATAGTATGTGTGATAGCAGCCATTTTTTAATGAACTTGAAAAAGCATTTGGTATTGTAGCTACATGAACAAGGACAACCCCCTTCAGAAGGAAATATGTAGAATTTCACATTAAGAAAAGTAGGGATTTTAGACATTGGAAAATATTGTTGCTTTCTTGTGACTTATCCCTGTCTTTCTATGAAAAAATAAAATATGCATTATTTTGCATTTCAGTGGGCTCTGTGTTTGTGAATCACACTTCAGTTACATTTAAAAAAAAAAAAAAAAAAAAAAAAAAAAACAAGAATGAGATCTTCATACGAAATAAATATTTAATGCCATTCACTTGTTTCATAGTGGATGCAGCTGCATTTTTGAGACCAGTCAATCAACAGGATTATCATCATCAACCTCCTGAGACAGAAAAAAGCTGTAACATGTTTCTAGACTGTAGTACCATAGTGTAAACATAGTATAGCTGCAAGTAGAGAATTATTAGGAATATGTTGATGTTTCTGGTGCATTAATAATGAAGGAGATGTAGTCACTCATTCATTGAAATGGAATACTGTAACTGTAATAAAATGGAAATCAAGCAAATGTGCATCTTCAAGACAGTAGCCTGACTTTCAATCTCTAATATAGAGTTGTGTGTTTCTTGTAAACATACTGATCATGTGCTTCTGCTGCTGTTATCAACAAATGATGCCCTCACCCTGAGAGGAGCAAAGCTTATGCACATTGCAGCATTTGTTATGCAGAAAAGGCAAATGTGATATTATCCAAATTTAACGTCATCTTTTAAAGTAACAACCCACTGTATAACTCATTAGGTAGACCTGTCTAGGACTAGTGGCAAGATTTCCTCTTAAATCCAATTACAAGGAATTAGCCACAATGCAAGCTATACACTTAAACCAAATCTCATAATGACATCACTGAAATACAATTACTTTTCTGAATAAGGAAAACAAGACTTAAATTTTATATAAATCAAGGTAAAACAATAGCAGGAAATGGATGCTTTAGAAATGATAATAATGGGGACACATGTTTAACAAAGGAGAAAATGACAGGATCTAAAATAGGACTTAAATGTATCTATTGATGTTGAGATGTGTTGAGAGTTATGTACAAGCCTTTATTGGGATTACATAATCCATTGCTTCAAACAAGTAGTAAATGGCAAAAAAAAAAAAAAAAAAAAGTCTGTACGCACTGTCTTGGTCAAAGTTGAGTTTTAGCGAATTGTCTTCACTGGGCTCTTGAAGCTTGAAGCAGCTTGAAGCTGGAGTTGATAAGCCATTGGGTGTATCTTGAAACCATATAACCTTGAAGACAAACAAAAAATAATAGTACTTTCCTTTCTGGGGCTTTAAAATGAGCAAAAAGAATACTTATTTCAGTAATAAACATATTGAAATCATTCTGCTAGCAATAAATGACAAGTGAGATAAAGTTAAACAAACCTTGGCACAAACTGGTTGGCTGGTCGTTTTGGACGGTACTCTGGGTGGACCATAAAAAGCATGTGAGGGAATCCTGTCCCAAAGTAGGCCCCGTCTGTGTGATGGTGTCGGGAGGACTTAGGGGTGTACACATCCATGCACTTTGGGCAATACAGCTTCACCATGGCTTCTCCTGGGATGTCCGACAACCCTGCATAAGGCAGGAGATAACAGAGTGTAAGTGTTCATTAAGAAACAGAACCCAGCACTTGTGTAAGGGTGGGTACGTTTAATATACAGGAAATTAAAATGGCTGGACTTACCAATAGGAAGCATAGGCTGATTTTCACAATAGACCCTGGGACAATAACCAAAATCCCCTTGTTGATACTTTTCCAACTGCCAAGAGCAATAAATTAAGAAAGCACTGTCAATGCTTCTCAAGGAGCATAACAAGAATCCTAAATAAGATGGGAATCTAAAGCATCTGAAATGTAAACTCATTCAGTAACATAACCTACCATCTGTGCAATGCCTCTGTTTGTGAGGATGTAGCGTGCATGAATAAGGCCATAGAGCATCTCTGCTGCCTGCTCTATCAAGTCGCTCTGGTTGGGGTTGTCTTCAAGTTCCTCATCTGTAAAATTAAAGTGATTTAAAGGATGTTTGGCTCACTTACTACAATTTACCCACATTTTACATTGCAACAAACCATTTTACAAATCACGCAGGGGACAAAATATTTCACAATATACAATCAAAGTCCCCCAATTTTCAAATTCGAAATTTTTAGTTCAAACAGCAGCTTTATAATGTTCTGCGGTTCACAAAGTAGTTGCCATTAATAAACCACAGACCTGATAATTCACTGTGTAAGGCAAACCTTTCCCCAGGGACTATTTTCTGGCAGAGAAACTGCTTTATTCCACCCACTTTCAAATCATCACCACAGCAATGCTACTGCTTTTAGGAAAATTAATACAGTAAACTTTATTACAGTGTGAACAAAGTTAGACGTCTCAGAAAGTTCATTTTCATGTGATAGTGGACTGAATGGAATCCAAGGACTCGATAAAAGGTAGGAAAACTTTTATCAGTGTTCTAAAATTTGAGTGCTTGCTTCAGGAAAAGGATTAGCAGACACGTGAAGTATCAGTGCCAGTGCCTGATCTCATTTCAAGTGGAAATGGCTGCTTCCCTTAGGTTCTCACCTGGCTCCAGGTCCAGAATCATGTCCAGAGCCTGGCGATAGTGGGGCACCTGTTCATTTAACCCTGTCAAGTTAAACTTGTCCTGTATGTAGTCTTCATCAACCTGCAAAAACACAATTACTTAAGTCTATACATGGAAATCAACAGCATCTACTATCTGTTGCTACAGCACACTGCTACAGCACACATTGCAGCCACACACTGATGTCCTAGCATTGCATAAGAACTTAAAAGGATTAGTCAGATGTTGCCAATGAAGAAACCAAGGAGTTAAATTTAGAATTGGGTTGTGTGAGTGTTAGCCTATGGGACACTCCAGGGTCACACATTAATGCCAACATGACATTAGCCACACAAATCCCCGTCTTGGTATTTTAAGTGGTTCTCTTTGACATGTCCCTTGAGCAAGGCACCGATATGCAGTTTGCTCCAGTGGGATAGTTTAACAGTGAACATTTATAGCAGAGGAAGTGGCTGTATCTTATGTGTGAATGACCGCAACACCCCCTCCCCTGCTTGACACTAAAAATGTGCACACATGCATTATGAGGCGCTTTTGGCAAGTGTCCCTTATTCATTGGTTCAAAGAAGACTTAGGTACAACTTTTATCAACCAGCTAATATGTAGTGTTTTTAGGTCACCGGGCATGTATTCAGGGCAATAAAAAGTAAGATAAACTGTGGGAAAGCAGAAGTTTCCTTTACAACTGAGTGTGAGCTCTGCACATGGGAAATCCTGGAGATGAAAAACTGTGCACTCAGTTGTTTTTCCTGCTCGTTGTGTGACAGTAACTTAACATCAACTTGACCTCATTTCCCTTCCCAAACAGTGTGACGCTTCCCCTAAGATGACACTAACAGGTCATCACAACAATTAGGCTGACTTGAGTCTCAACAAACAGCAGGTCGATAACCAACCTCACAAAAGAACTCATTCCCCCTCAGTCCGCAAAACCAGGATATCCAAGACACCTCTTCAGAGCTGCTCATCCTCCTGGCAGACCAAAACAAAATGAGCGGTGCAACATGATGCATTTCACGTCAACACCAACGTCAAGTCGTTAACTAACGCTACCTGGCGCTGGCTAGCTACAAACCAGCAGCATTCAACACTGTGAGCTGGAAGTGAGCGATGAGATTAAGTTCATTCAAGACACAGAGCTTTTCGACAGAAATAATCACCTCAAGGACGTTAAACATTACATTTATCTGAACGTAAATAACCTTCCATTTCCCCTGGTCTATTTAGCCTGATATTGCTACCTGCTAAGTTAACATTAGCTCCTGATTTCACACGTTCAGCTTGGTTATAGCTAACGTTACAGCTCTACGGGATTTAGTGATGTTTAGCTACTATATGAATAAAACTAATTATCTTAAGACTAAAGATGATTGCTCACAAAAACGCCTTTACTTACCCCTATATTAATAACATTAACTGGCAGGTTTGGCTAGTTTACGATTGTATTTTGGACAAAATGAGAAGTCTTCCGGTCTCGTCTTCCGGTGTTTTCAAAATAAAACACCCGACCAGGGCTCTGGAAGCAAGCCCAAGACAGGGGACTTGGTCCTCCATTACATAACATAATACAACACAACACAACATAATCCCCAAAACAGGTGACTTTACCTACAACAATGTGTGAGAGAGAAGCCACTTGCTCAATTCATATATGAGTATATATTAATTTATTTTGAATTTCCATAAGCAACCATTTCAAAAAATATTGTACCTTTTGAAATTTTAGATTTTTCTTTTTAACTCTAAGACGTTGAAAGAAACCAAATAGCTTTCTAAAAATGCTAGAGTAATGTCCAGACGTTGCATATAACAAACTGGCCAAGTAAACATATCAAAGCAAAACAAAGATGCTGTTGATATTGTTGAACTTTCTTCCCTACACAATTCCGTCCTGTCAAACAATCATAAAAAAAGTACTCAAACTGTAAGTCTTTGAATGGCCATCTCATTTACTGTATAAAAGTTCCTTGTAGGACTACCTTACCTAAGTGAGAGCAGATTGGTCTAGGTCTCCTCCAAACCCAATTTAATAAACTAAGGAGTGACAAAAAAATATTATTTCCATCTGATAGACATTTTTTAATGGATTTGTCATGCAAACAATTCTGACATATAACTGCAATTTGTGATACAGTGGCTCTGTTGTTGAAATGAGTCATCGCCTATTTATAACCCACACTATAACCTCATCTGCATTGTGCAGGCTGCATTTTACTCTGCACACTAAAAATAATCAAAAGTCACAGTGACAGACAGAAAATGGGCTCCTTCAGGGAAGGTCTGAAAAGGTCTTGCGACAAGGTGGTCCAACATTTGCAGGCTCCTGGTCTTTGCCCATGCCTTCAAACATCAGGATCCTTGAACACAGAAAATGGCATTGTCATCTGCTGATATAAAATGCATTCCATGCTGTATAATAGACTGTATTACATAACATTTCTGAATTAAACAAATTTCATTAGGCTGATGTTTATGCCAAATGTTTCTCACACTAGGGCAGATTTATTTTTTTAGGTGCCACTTCTCTGTTTTGACCACCTAACTTGCTAGACCACTAAGATTTCAAACAACATAACCAGCACAGCAAAAATGTGTATTATGAGTCAAAAACTATCAGCTGTTTATTTCAAATGCTTCGGGGGCTATTTTAATCTCTCTTTGACCCTAATCTTCCTGTGTTCTGGCCTATGGCGAGGCACTGTGCATGAGGTTATTTTCAAACTCACAGTTTTAGAATTGCGTTTCTCTTCCCCAGCATCATTTTCAGGAAGTCAGTGTAGCCGATAGGCCTCGGCTTATTGTCATGCGTTGTCCCACTAACCACTTCTGACATCATCTTTTTCAATTCCAGGTGAGTTTTGGCCACCCCTAGTTTTTCCAGCATTCGTTTTAAAGCCATCATGTCTGTGAAGTTGATGATTGAAAGAAATGAAAGTTATTATGCGTATTACCTGTGTTGACATGTTTGTCATAATTCAATTCTGCAGGCTGCAATTAAAAGAAATGGTACAAATGACTGATCTGCAAAGCTCTGGTGGTCAAGTAAGGACATTAGTGCAAATTTACCTATCTCTCCTTGGTCATTAAGATCAAACTCCATATATTTTTCTGTAAAAAATACAAATAAAAAAATCAATTAATGGTTGTGTCCATATAAGGGAATATATTGTTTTACTACATGTCACATGTTAGTTTTTGAGTTCTCACTTTTAAACATTTCAAGCTTTGAAGCAAGATCTTCCTCTTCTGCATACTGGGGATCTGAGAGAAATTCCTTCAGAAATGAGAAATGAATAATAAATAAATTATCGTTATTATTATTACTAGTAGCTGTAGTTTTAGTGATGGTAATAGCAGCAGCATTTGTATTTGGACTGAGCCACTGACTTTACATATATGGACCATGCTTGTATGTCAAAAGGCCTGTCACTGATGTCTGTCATCCCCCAAGTTGACCTGAAGAAAAAACATTATGAACTGCACACACCTCATTGATAGAGCTCAGTTTTTCTTCCTGTTGAGACTTGATAATACCGTATGCTTTACCCCCTGTGAAATGAACACCACAGAAACACAAACATATCACATTTCATTCTGGCTCTGGGTTTCTAATCACAAAAGTCTTTTGAATCACTGTGTAGAATTATTCTGTAATTATAAATTTGTTAGATTTTTTTTTTTTTTTTTTTTTTTTAGCTAAGACCAAATCACATAAAGACACACAGACAAATAGACATAGGAGGGCATAGACAGACTCACCTTGAACATTTCTGTCCATTTCTGTCCACTATGGTGAATAAAACAGAGAGTGAAAACTAGAGTGGGAGTGTTTATGCCCAAGTCTGCGGAGCTATGATGGCGTTTTCTGTAAATCCAGATAGAGGAGGAAGTGGTTTGTCAAAGTTTCAGTTAGCATGTGATCATTATAATGAAGTTCCCCTCTCGCATTCAGCCTGCACACAGCAGACAGAGGTCAGTCAAAGTGTGTAAAGGGGGCAAACAGGGGAATTAACAAACTTTACCTTCACTTTCAGTGGAAAAAGTTGAGTTCAGTGGGCTACAATTTTATTAACCAAAAGATAAGGTTAACCCAAAACTTACATACTCCAAATAATGTATAATAAGGTTTACCCAAAACCTACATACTCCAAATAATATCTAATGAGTTTGAAAGGCTCATTAAATTTTTGAGAAACTCTGAAAAAGTGATTCTAAAATAAGTAAGTTTGTAATTTTAATTATGGAAGGACGTATGAGGTGCAAGGGGATCATCATGGAGATGTACAAGTCTGCCTTTTGAAACAGGCAGAGATATTACTGCTATATTGTCTAGAAAAACATTTTTCTCACAAAGCATAATTTTGAAAAATCAAAATAGTTTGTGAACAGATCTGTGAGCAACCTACAGTGCTCAAATGGCTAATAATCAGTTTGCTGTATCTTTTTGTCCTCCATGTACCATGTGACACACCAATGGCAAACTATTGCGATATAACGAATGGTTGCCCTTTCAGGTACAGTGTTGAATCTTGTGCACGACTTAGAGAAGTGAAAATAGGTACAGCACAGACAGCAGATGACCAGCCTCTTAAAGATCTGCTGTCCGCTCACTTGGTTACACTGAGTACACAGAAAATGGCACAATTTTATCTTCAGGGTCTTTCTATGTTTGTTCAACTCATAATCATATCAGATTGCAGAGGTAAGTAGTATTTTCTTTATCAAATTCAAACAATGAATATGAACAGTATCCTGTTGTATAGTCAGTAGATTAAAGAATTATATATGCCAGCTGAGTGTGATTCAACTGAAAAGATTATTATTTAATACTCATTCGATATGAAATGTAATAATATTGCCAGTGTTTGTCTGTCTGATATCAGATATTTATTGTGAAATTCTGGCTTAGATATTATAAATTGGTTCTGAAACCAAATGTTTAACTCTATACACAGGTCAACACGATAAAAAGGTATTCTGACTCTCCTCTTTATGTCTCCTCATTTTAAAGAAAGTCATCAAATAGCTATGTCAGCCTCTCGGGAAGAAGATGTTTTCCTCCCTTGCTGTATACCGGCCAACCCAAGCCCACAGAGCTGCTACAGAGTTAAATGGACAAAACGTGCCGTGGATCACTCCACTAAACTGAGTGTTATCCTTGCCAGGCCTGAAACACCCAAATTCCCAGATGCTGAACGTGTTAAGTGGGAAGGCAATGGGAAGGAAAATATGTCTCTTTCTTTGACAAGATTAGATAAATCTGATGAGGGACAGTACAGCTGTGAAATCTGGCATGGATGGGACTGTATTCTGGTCAAAAACTTTTCTGTAAAAGTGAAAGGTAACATTGCGTCATTTGTACTCTCCATTCTTGCATCTTTTAAATTCTATTTCCCAAATGTATTACTATATTTAAATTTGATCACCCCTCTTTCAGACTGCAAAAGTCTTCAACCCGTGAGAGCAGCGCCCAGCACACCTGCTGCCTTGCATTGTCCAGTGGACAAAACACCAGGACAACACCAGCCCCAAAATGTCTCCTGGTCAATCCTGAAAGGAGGCACTGAAATCCCAATATTACAATCCCCTGATGTCAGCCAGCTGAGGGAAAGCTTTGGACTGGATGGATTATCACTGAATATCACTTCTGTGAAGCTTGGCAACAGTGGTTGGTACAGGTGCAAGTACTTGCGTGGCCAAAATCTGCGTTGCTTTGATGTCAAACTACAAGTACAAGGTGAGATACTAAAGAATAATTCATTATTATCACTATTACAGCTGATGTAATATATCACAGTGAAATAACTATTGTTTCCTTTGTAAAGTAGAAGACGCTGTCGCTTTCACAACGGATCAAGTTAGTACACCAGAGGTTGTGCAAGGTCTGATGTACAAGAATGTGTTACTTCTTAATTCATTTGTATCAGTGAGCTCATAACGGTCCTATAGTGTTAAATGTGTTAAATGTTGTCAGATTATGATGTTAAAAAAAGAAAGAAAGAAAGAAAGAAAGAAAAGCTTAGCTCTACCTCATCTTCTTCAACAGTTGCAACTATTGTGAATGTATGGACATCCAGGGACAAAGGAGACACTGGCCTATCTGCTGGAGTTTTGGCCTCAGTCATTTCAGGGGTTGGCATAATGGCCACACTGATGGTGGGAATAGTCATTTACTGCAAATGTTACATGCAGAGACTCACCCAGAGGCAGCAACCCCAGAGGATCTCAGGTGTGATCTATCTAGATGGTATTGTAATTAATCCTGAAGATGGTACTATTCCACTTTAGACAAGTGCTATAAATGCATGTATTGTCTCTCATTGTCAATCAGACATCCATGTGCAGCCTAATGGTGACAGTTATGATACTATGGATTTTCTGGCCACAAATGGTAAGCACCATGTTCCTTACTGAATTATTTAGCCAAGGCATTGTGGCATTTCCCTCCTCAGTGGTGTGACTTCTTTTCACAGAGGTTACAGGCCAGCGTGTCAACAGTCTATACACAAATGTCTGGGAGGAAGACATGAGTACTTGTGAGTATTTTCTATAATTGTTTTTCAATAAAAATTTACATAACAATACTTTATCCTCATTATATTCACAAGTAGCCAAATAATTATATCTTCTCTCCTTTATTACAGTTCAGTTTCAGTAATGTCAGTCCTCTCCACCACCTCAAGAGTGCTAAGATGACAGAAATATGAAGCACTTGCCATCCAATCAAAATTGCATCATTTTCTCTTTTTAAATTTATGCACTATGTAGTAACATACTGTAACAGATTTGAGAAAATCGCTTATTCTCTTGAAAACACTGTTTGAATAACTTGTTGGAATAGATTAATCCAATCAGCTTTATGAGTATGTTTTAATGAATGGAGATGCGTTTACTTATCTTTCACTTATAGTTTACTCATAGAGCAGTGATCTATGAGACGTATTTAGTTGTTGTCTGTCTTGCTGTACCTCTTGCTGTACTTACAACATATGTATGTTTTACAGATGTGAGAGTAATTGCTGAAACACAACCTTGAGATTACAGCCACTGAGGTTTATACTACTGGTCAATACTAAAATGGAGTCAATAGGACACTTTTATTTAAAACTAGTTCACAGCCTGCAGTAAATCATAGAAACTGTCATTGGTGGCGGTTGCTCTGCCTTTGGGTTGACTGTGCCGGAGGACTTCTTCATGATCTAGATCCTGAATATCTTCATAGACATGAGTCTGTGAAGAAAAATGTTGAGTTATTTGATTAAATTTAGGACATAAATGAAAGCTTACCTATCTCTTTAGGGAAAGTAAGCAGACTGAGATAGTCAAACTATCATTAGTAAATGCACTTAAACATAATTAAAACCAATATTTCACTGAACATCTCTCTCAGTGTTTTTTCTTACCATTCCAATACTTGACAGCTCATTTCCTGTAAAATCAAGAAGTAGCATTTATTGTTGGGAAAATTGAGGATTTTAAAACAATCTTGTGAAGTAGCTGCACAGATTTTGTTACCAGAGCACAGTGCCTGCATCCCTTTTGTGTTTCCTCTTCAAGTACATGTAGAGTCCTCCAGCAGCTGCACATAACACGAGCCCTAGAGGAAGGGCTGACCATGCAGCTCCCTCTAGAACAAACAGTAATAGATTTTGTTTTTTTCAAATTATCACTGTTAACTATAGGGTGTATAACTTTTCATATGTGTTGACTTAAGCAAAATAAAAAATCTACAGTGAGAGTATTGCATACATACTGTTTACAGAGGACCACTTCTTTGCAGCCATTACTACACCCTCTCTTGACACAGCACAAGCAAGTGTTTCTGGTCTGGTTTGAAGACCTGAGAGGAATAACTTAGCGGCAAGGGTTTTGTTGGCAACAGCCACTGTGGCTACTTCCGACCCAGGTTAAATTGAAGTCTTCTTCACATTTTGTAACAGCACAGGTTAGCAGACAAGTCAGTGTGAGATTATCTCTTCCTGGGCCATAATCTGAAGTAACTAGAAAGACAAACATTGATAGAAATGTTCACAGCAGGGAGACACTGTAAATTATAGATCATATAATTCATGTTTTGTTTGGACACTTTTACAGAGTTTTAAAACTCACCATCTAGCGTGTGTAGTCGCATCTTTTTGATCACTTTGTTTTCATCATCAGGCAGTGAACACTGGTAGTCTCCAGAATGCCAGACACTCACTTTGGTAATGAACAAAGAGGAGTCTTGGCTCACATGAAACAGCCCTGATTGGTCCTGGTTGGTGACACTGATGGCCAGGGCCCCTCCACTTCGGTCCCACTGTGTCCTGGCACTCACCCCATGTGAGGAAGTGTTGCCACAAAAGAATGACACTGACTCACCCACCACTGCAAACACTTCCTCTATGCCATCTGGGTGAAAGGTACCACAAGTTACACTCTGCACATAAAGCGCATATTTATTCGGTTGTGTTAAGCTCAGTTTTGTACCTGGTAATGTTGTGGTGTAACTGATGGTGGTTTTAACGGTGCCTTTCTGAGAAAGTTGGCATCTCCATTTTCTGTGATGGTCTGTCAGTTTTAGCTTGATGGTCAGCTTAGAGAAGCAATCAGAGGGACAGTCAAAGTGAAATCTGCTTCCAGTGATCTCTGTATTGCCCTCAGTAAGCCACTTGATATGTAATCCACTGTGGTTACAAGATGGGACATGTCCTTTATATATGTTCAAGGAACAATGGAGCTCTATTATTTCTTTATTTGCAGAAATGTGTTTGTATGCAACTGAAGAAGACAAAGAAAAAACAAAATGGTTATGCCAATGTTTTTATTTAGCATTATTCAGGAGTGTTTTGAGTTAGTAAGGCAAGTAACTTACTATGGAGAATCTCAAGTGAAACACTTGAATTGGATGTCCCGTCATCACAGGTGTAAAGTCGTGCATCGTTTATTTCCAGATGTTTTATGTGTAGAGAGCAGTCCTTTTCAACTGTAGACCTGTGGTAGATTGCAGACGTCACCACGCCTGCGCTGACCACCTGAGTGACTGATCCAAACTCTCCAGCTATGTTCCAGTTGACAGAGGAGCAAGGTTTGATGGACGAAATGCCACATGGTAAATTAATGCTATCTCCCAATGATGCAAACATGACCAAAGCATCTGTTGGAAAAGATGAAAAGTATACTTATAACTGTGGTAGTCACTTTGGTAATTCTCTGAGCATCTTCATCAAAATTAACCAGAGAAAATATGAACTTTTCTTTGATAGAAATGTAAAACAAAGCTGAGTGGTGTAGCTGTACATCCTCCATCATAAACTCTGTGGTTACGTAGCAACTTTCTGGCCTGTGCTCTAAAATATTTTCCCAATTAAACTGGTGAATTCTGTAAAACAGTGGTTGTCATAGTTAGAGATTTTACATTAGCTTTTGTTTAATGTACTGTAGTTTTCGATTCGTATTGCAATTTGTATTTCACTTTTTCAATTTTATAGTTCTTGTTTAAGCCTTTATTAATTTATCTTTAGTTTAAAACTCTATCTATCTATCTATCTATCTATCTATCTATCTATCTATCTATCTATCTATCTATAAATTACATGTTTAATTTTAGTTTAGCTTTCATTTAGATTTAGTTCTAGTTTCAGTGTTTTTGTTAGGGATGGTATGGATATGCTGTAAATAAACCAACATGTCCTCACTCCCAATGCGTCAACAGCCTGACGAACAGTCAGGGTCCCTTAGCGTCACACGTCGACTCATTAGGCACCCGTTTCTCGTCAGTTTTCAACGAGTTGGGTAACCCGACAGACTTACATAGAACTCCCACAACGTGCCACGGGAAGCATTTGGGGCGTCAACTAACTCTGTTGTCATGTAACGTGACGTTTTCTGCGTCATATGACGTGGTAATAGAGTCTGCCCAACCTGATCTCACAGAAATCCATGAAATGAGCACGACCTCTTAATAACGCATTGCGTGCTCCTCGCACATAATCTGTTTTAATCATAGATTTCTATGGTTTTAATTCCGTGTGGTCACCACGCAAACAGTGTCCACTGAAAGTCAGTGAGGATCCGTGCTGGACACGTGGGGTGTATTCAGCGCAGACGTACCAGTATGTAACGTCAAGCTAACCGAAACGATAAAGTTCTGAACAACCTGTTGCATTACGCAAGCGTTGCAAGTATAGAAGCCGAGGGGGCCATTCTTCTCGCAATTGTAGCCGAAGAACTGTCTGAGCAGGACATTACTTTACATGGATCATTAACTGCAATACATTCAATGTCCACTATGAAAAAAACAGTTATTGTTAAACACTGTTTCCAAGATTTGTATCATAGGCCTACACAAATGAGTTTTAAGTTTTAAGTTGAATAAAAGTTGCCATATTATTGAGAAAAACAATAAACTATGTCTGAGTCCATGCGACCTCTATATTTATTAGACAGACGCAAAGCTGAGTTTAAATGAAAGCTATGATACTACCCTTTAAAATGCTACCAAACATGCCCTCATAAAAGATGAGTAAGGGTCTGGAAAATGAGCATTAAGTAGGCTAGAATATGCACCAGCGCCTATAGAATCCAATTTCTTGTAGGGGGTGATTAACTTCATGGGCTGAACTGTGACAAAGCTACCACTTAGGACAGGTTGTCATACCAAAATATCATCTATGGACATGTACCTTTTCAAAAATTGTTACTAGATTTTGCCACCTTGAGTGGTACCGAAATCTGGTCTGGCCCACGGACTTTATCTAGTTAACCGACTGACTGCAGAATCCCGGTCATTCTCTGTTCAACCTCATGCCCTCAGGGAGGCGATATAGAGCCATAAAAACTCACACAAACACACTCTTAAATAGCTTTTTCCCCAGAGCAATCCAGTCTCTCAGCAAATCACAGTGACAAACTAGAGAAACAATGTACAATAGGGATCAACTGTGAAATAGTGCTGCTAACATGGTGCAATAATGATTTTCTTTTTAATCATGTCAAGTAATGTTTTTAATCATGCTTAATGCTTTTAATCATGCTTTTTAAGTTTCTCATACTTTTGAAATCCAATGATTTTATTTTTTATTTATTCTTCTTGTGTTTATGATTGCCACTGTGATGAGCTTTTGTTGTATCAAGTATACAATGAAAATAAAAAAGACATCAACTGTATCCTTTGTTAAAGGATTTATTGGAAGAGAACTGCCTTTCAAAAATGAGAATAAAACAAGGAAATGGTTATTCTACACATCTCAGATGTGTAGAAGGCCCTGATTCATCCAAAGAACATCCTCTAGTGATGACTAAAGTCCCAGCACGGTTTCTTCATGTTTTTTTTTTTTTTTTAATCTTTAGGTTTTGATCACAACACGGTGGAGTTACAGTGGATGTAACATCGCTGAGCATTTTCTCAAAGGTACACCTGACAGACAAACTTGGTGCTGCAGGCATCAATGAGCATCTTCAGCATGTGATGCAACAAGATTTCCAGTGTCCAGACAGTTGGGAGGCAGCATTAGCGCTCTGCATATCACTCCAAGGAGTAGCTGCACTGTGAAGGATGAACACCAACCAAAGTGAAGACACACCTTCACTGTAGTAATAGATGTTCTATGGCCATGCACATTTTACCAGACAGATCTTTCAACTGTTTTCCATATGTTTACAATCAAATTTCACTTTTGTTTTCAATAAAGACCTGAAAACTATTTCACAATGGACACCATGTCATAGTGGTTAATTGGGGCCACAAATGAAGTGAGTAACCATGAAGGAATGTCAGTAAAAGCTGACAGAAGTCAGCACCTGTATGTATATAAATATGGTGCAAATAATTCATTCATCAGAAAAAACATTGATCTTTGATCAAATTATTTGGTCACCCAGAAATTAGACAAAGGTTGTCTCCCTATAGAAAGGACGGCTGACAGAAATAACCACTGCAGGGCACCCCAATGGCTCACCTGAGGCCTGTACCATAAAGCTGGATTTCGGCTTAGCGAGCTAACTTCAGGCTTAACCCTGGCTTTTCTGTACCATAAAGGTGGCTTACTTTTTATCGGGCTACGTTGCCGTGGTAACGTATGCTGAACACCTAACCTGCTTCGGAGCAGGTTAAGTTCAGGATAAGAGCTCAGCAGGTAGAAAAGCCCCACCTACTGACCAATCAGCTCTCTTGGAAAATGGCCTGCCCATTTTCCCTCTCTTCTTCTTTTATAAAATTAAAATTAATACATTTTACTATTCTTCTTGTATTTTTTTTTTTTTTTTTTTTTTTTTTAATGTTTATGAAAATAAATTAGGGGAATTTAATTCAGAGGGTTAAATAAAAGTCTGATAAAATACACGCCAGCCTCTGGGCTCCTTTAGGTTTCCATTAGTTTGCTCATATTTAGTATTTAGGGAGTCTGCCCTGAAAAGTCCACATGGGAGTTGCTAAATGTTTTACTGTCTTTACGTGACAGTGAAATAATATTTTAACCAGCAGAATAATCACGAGGCGTCAGATGCTTTATAAAATGAAATATCAAAACCAGTTGAATCAAAGTGACGATTCTGACGAAACTCAAACTGAAGGCAGCGGTCCAGCGAGGGTCGACCCTCACTGTGAGAGAGGGCCAGTTCCTCTGCGGGAGTGTATGGCTGAGTGGGAGACACATTCATTTATTGAACACACACGTTACTGTAGTCAGATCTACTCGTGCCGTCATGGTGGGGAAGTAATATTATAATCCCACTAATTTACGCATTGACACAGTCGGCGATTTTCTGCCACCATTCCTTGTGGCTTTTGGCAGCTGCAACGGTGTTGCTTTTTGCCTGGATTATTGATTTATATTCCTCGTATTTATTAATGATTATTGTCGACTCCTCGGTTGTGACGTATAGGCCTACGGCTCGGATAGATTTTTCCATGTCTGCGATTGGTCGCATGCAGCAAACTCCGCCCTTTTTATGTGAGCGCGCACAGATCTAGATTGGAAAGCCTGGGTTGAATTTGTGAGTTGATAGCCGGCTTTATGGTACCGAAAATCCTGAGTGCTGATGTCTCGTTAAGTGAAGCCAGATAAGTAAGAGAAAGCCTGACTATGTTAATCCAGCTTTATGGTACAGGCCTCAGGGTGGCCGTGTGCCATGCGTTCTCTCTGTGATGACCTGGGTTCAGGTCCATACTGGCCCTTTGCTGCCAAATATCCTTCCCTGTCTCTAATGTTGTGATCAAATAAACCAGAAATTCCCCCCGTCTGGTAGGTTGGTCTACTTTTTAAACTTCTTTTCTTCTTTTATTTAGGCTATTTATTTTCCAACATTTGTTAACACAGAGTGAATAGCCTGAAATCAGCACAGCAAAGTTCAGTACTGAATAGAAAATAATCACAACATGCAACAGAAGAACACAAGCTTCAGCACATGTCTTACCAGACTAACAAAACGGTCTGCTTTCTTTCCTCTTTCACCCACATCTCTAAAACTCTCCAAGAAGGGAAGGAGGCCATCTCTGGATCGTTAACTGCATACTCACATCCTGTCATATTGTCAGTGACAGTCATTTCTGATTGTATTATTGTTTGTTGTTTATTGTTTGCACTACAGACTGTTCTCACGCTGTAGAGCTTTAGACTGATTTCTAATAGAATGCTTTACTAATATGGTCTATTGGTGAAGCAGAATGAATCAATATGAGGGGGATAGCCTACATTTTATTCCCCATCCCCAAGCAAACTGCATCCTCATTCCACTAATGATGAAGCCAATTCAAGGAACACCATTTATGACCTATCATGTTTCTTAAACACGGAGAATACAAAATCTTGAACTTCCCTGGAAAATCTGGTAAGACTTCACTGATCAATGAGGAAGAGCTTCCCATATTACCACTTTCTGTCATCTACTGCTTGATGAGTCCCGTCCACGTGAAAATGAGACGTGGCAACTTCCGGAACCAATTAGGCTAACCCATGTCGTTTAAAGTTTGGTGCCTCGCATTCCTCCGTTTGCCAGGTGGGAGGAAGGAGCGAGGCAGTCATGGCACTTGTATTGATGGCTTGGGTTTGTGTTGCTGTAACACTAGCCCGGCTTAACAGCGGAGAAAGCGTCATGATGAATACAGGTGGACGTCTGGCCGGCCGAGATCAACTCTATAACGGTGTTCATCTGGCTAAAAAAGCGCCTTGGGCCTTCCCGGTACCGGTTTGGAAATACCTGCAAGGTGAATCGCGCTAGGGCATAGCTGCCAACACTCCAGTTTTTCCCAGCTTTCTCCCGTATTTTAGACTCTTCTCCTGCCGCCCTCCCGTTTTGTCTTTTCTCCCGGGAATCTCCCGTAATTTACAAGCCCCAATTTTGTTTGTTAATAATATTGAGAAACGCACAATAACAAAGATTTTATTTTGAAAGCTGAGAGCGGAAGCCGCCGCAGCTCCGTTAGTTGAACAGAAGCTGAAACACACGGCGAAATGTTTAACTGTAAATAAAAGTGCACATTTCCCAGTCTGTGTCAGACAATGCCGAGTTTACTGGCTAATTATTAAAAACCTGGATGTGTTGTAAATCTTAACCCGCTCGGCAGGCATATCCCCGCACATCTTCTGCTGCTTCCCACCACAAAAATCTCCTAGATTTTACTACTCAAATGTTGTCAGGTATGCGCCAGGGATTATCATGACACAAAATACAAGAATAAATGTGGCATCTAAGGTTTAGATGGCACACATTGCTTGTCATTAAGCAGTAGATGCAGTGTTGTCTCTGTTGTGTAACTTAACAGCATGGTAAACTCGTTTTCCAGTGTATGGCAGCGGACAAAGTGGACAGATGTCGGATTTGAACCAGCCTCTGTATCGCTGCGGCAACCAAACGCTCTCCATCAGGTTTTCACGGATCCGACACTCGGATCTGTATCTGAAAGGTGAGTCTGATTTATATGCACCGTCTCGACAAAAAACACAGTGGACCCCTTAAACTAACCTTTTTGATCTGCTTCTCAGATGGAGTTGAAGTCAAGAGGTTGCTGTCGCTGCCTGGCCAGTGTCAAAGTTACATGCATACTTATGGGCCGTGGCTGCTGCTCAAGCTCTCCTATACAGGCTGCAATCTCACACAACAGGTGAGTTGTTGTTTGTTGTTTTTTTTTCCCCCAGTCTTTATTAAATGTGAATGTGCCCATTTACTTACACAGAGGCATCGAATGTTGTTAGATTTTCCAAACAAAACCCATTATTTGGTCCTAGCAGTTCCAAACCAATACCTTACAACTGGACCCTCCAAAGAATTAAAGAAATCCTTCAATCTGGCCAGTTTGCAGCATTCGACGAAGCTGCGGTGTACAGCCAGTGAGGGTCCAGTTTTGCAAGGGCTGATGTCTCCACAGGTTAGCTGTTAAGTTAACCAATTTCTTGCACACCTGATCCAATTACCGCTCGTGCACCTTCATGCACGCCCTGTTCAGGTAGATCTGTCTCAACCAATCAGCATGAAGCCCCTAAATGGATCAGGTGTGAGTAAAGCTGGAATAAAAACCTGCAGGACAGAGGTTCCTTGAGGACTGGGCTGGGCACCACTGTTAGAAGAAATCTGTAAATATGTCTAGATTTTAACTCACTATTCTGTGCTTGTATAGTCATCTGAGAGTTTACATCTGCACATGCAAGAAAACAAGGAAATTAGCAGTAGATGTCAAAGTTGGTACCACATGAGGCTATGTAGTTCATTCTTGTGGCTTTGTGCAGATGAAGCACTGAGAAGTACCGACCTACCACATATTGGATTAATCCCACTAATACATGTAAACATGTCATCAGATTTCCCAACTTGGCCTGGAGCCTGTACCATAAAACTGGATTAACATACCCGGGGTTTCCCTTAGTTATCCGGCTTCACTTAACCAGACATCCGCAATCCTGATTTTCGGTACCATAAAGCCGGTTATCAACTCGCTAATTCAACCCAGGGTTTTCCAATCCATATCTGTGCACGCTCACATAAAAGGGCGGTGTTTGCATGACCAATTGCAGACAAGGAAAAATCCACCCGTGCCACATACTTTATGACAGAGGAGCAGACAATAATCTTAAATAAATATGAGGAATATAAATCCATCAGAGTAGATCTGATTACAGTAACATTTGTGTGTTCAATAAATTAATGTGTCTCCCACTCAGCCATACAGTCCTGCAGAGGAACTGGCCCTCTAACAGTGAGGTCGACCCTTGATGGAGGTCTGCCCTCAGTTTGAGTTTCGTCAGAATTGTCACTTTGATTCAACTGATTTTGATTTCATTTTATAAAGCATCTGATGCCTCGTGTTTATTCTGCTGGTTAAAATATTATTTCATTGTCACTTAAAGACTGTAAAACATTTGGCATCAACTCTCATGTGGACTTCTCAGGGCAGACACCCATACTAAATATGAGCAAACTACCTAAAGAAGCCCAGAGGCTGGCGTGTATTATCAGACTTTTATTTAACCCTCTGAATTAAATTCCCCTAATTTTCAAAAATATTTTTAAAAATCAGTACATCAGTCTTCAAGATCAATTTTTGGTTTGACAGTGTAGAGTCATGAGTAAAAAAAAAAAAACAAGAATTCCTCCTTCCACTTCTCTTCAAACTTGAAAAAATGTGCAAAAAACAGAGTTAAAATAAGAAGTCTAAGTAAAATGTATTAATTTTATGAAAGAAGAAGAAAGGGGAAAAAAATACTCAGCCTAACTTGGAAAAAAGGTGCACCTCGATCCACTGGGTTCTCATCAAATGGGCAGGCCATTTTCCAAGAGAATTGATTGGTCAGTAGGTGGGGCTTTTATACCTGCTGAGCTCATATCCTGAACTTAACCTGCTCCGGAGCAGGTTAGGTGTTCAGCGTATGTTACCATGGCAACATACCCCGATTAAAAAGTAAACCACCTTTATGATACAGAAAACTGAGGGCCCTGAAGTTACCTCGCTAAGCCGAAATCCAGCTTTATGGTACAGGCCTCTGGTTACTCACAGTATTCTGGCCTCTTGTGTGCATCTCAACCTGATATTTGGCTGGCAGTGCCATTGTGTCATTTGGGATTAAATGTCATACATAGCACAGATGTACTCCTAGGTTAGATGAAGGATAAATGAATAAAAGGAAACACAAAACCACCAATGTGAAAAGTGACTCTGACTGCAAGCCCCAGATCACATCACATAAATGTTTAGCAAACCATCTGACACTTTGCCATCTACAGAGCTGTGATATCACTATTGGAGCAAGACAGCCTTTAGTGTAACATTTGTTTGGATAATGCCAACTGCTGTTTAAGTTAAAATTACAAACATATTGTGACATCTTGGCAATGTAGGCTTTGGCGCAAGAAAAAATTCAACAAGGCCTTCTGTATGAAAGAATATTTTGAGTGTAATTCATGATTTAATGTTTCTCATTAAGACTCAGGATGGAAGAGAGTTTCACTCGTTGAAACTGCAGTACTTTGACCGGCTACTACAGAAGAATGTGACAAGTGCCGCCTCTTGTGTTACCGAGGTTGACGACATCATGGCACTCTCACAAATGACGCTGCCAATGGTTACTTGCAGTAAAAGAAATGTCACTGTAAAAATACCTCTTACAAGAAGACTTAGGAAGGTGAAAGTAATTGGTAAGCTTTGTATGAATGTATTAAATGTCCAGTTTGCTTTTATGAACTTACAAAGCACATTGTATTGTGTAAATTCATAGAATCACTGGGAATAATCAAACTGGATAACTGTTAGGGCTCTTTGTTTGGATGGTGTGGTGGTGTTCATAAACCTGGCATTTATTGATTAGATTTTTGTCATGAGTAAACCTAAATGACTAATTAAGGCCTTGTCACATTGGAAAGCTATGCAGGATTTTCACTGACTGTGAATTTGGGAGGAAATGCTGTAAACCTAACTACTGCAGTTGACACTTTATTATGCAGCCCAACATCCAAATCAGGCTTTTTGGGAAAAGATTTTACAAGTGTCAGTGGTCAGATGGCTGCAAATGAACCTTTAGATGGCAGTGGTGTGAATGAGATGCTGAAAACTCATCTGTAACATTACATATAAACCGGTTGATGTACTTCCAACCACTGTGCCCTCAGCAGATGCTGAAAAAAGATACTTTGTGAGACAAAGGAAAACGCCTGGTGCTGTATATGTGGAGATAGAGACATCGCTACCCATGGTAAGGACTAAAACACAAGTTCTTGTAAACACAACTTCTAAATTGTTCACTGGGAGTAACGAGCAACATCTTTACAGGAGTCCATCTTTCAGTTGGTTTATTTCAATGTGGACGATGAGCTTTGCACAATATTGGTGGCTTGTTCACCAAAAGCAGCACATAATACCAGACGGCATCGTGTCTCAAGAGCTTTAGAGGAACCTATATGGGACATGTGGGGCTTTGAGGACATTCCTGATAAACCTTTTGAGGAGACAGATGAGACAACACAAATGACAGCTAGCCCAGCTACTGCATTGAGCACCAAAACAGATTTGCCAAGTGCTGCTACAGGGGTGTTTGATTTGTGGGGATTTGAGGAAATTCCAGAAGGTCCATATACTGGCACCACTTCTGCAGCATCCAAAACAAAAAGCACTACTCGAGTGACAGCTAGCCCATCTACTGCATTGAGTGGCGCTACAAATTTGCCAACTGCTGCTACAGGAGAGTTTGATTTGTGGGGATTTGAAGAAATTCCAGAAGGTCCATATACTGGTGCCCCTGCCACCACGACTCCGGCGACTAAAACCATGACTCCAGCGACTAAAACCACAACTCCTGCAACTACTACTGCAACAACCACAAGGACCCCAGCGACCACAACTACTACTGCAACACCCACAACGACTGTGGCGACGACATCCAGGACTGCAGCGACCACCACACCTCCAGCGACTAAAACCACAACTGCAGCAACCACCACGACCCATGCAACTACAATTAAAACTCCAGTGACCACAACTACGGCCACAACCACTACTCCAGCGACCACAACCGCGACTCGAGCGACTACAACTGCGACTCCTGCAACCACAACTACTACTGCAGAAACCACCGCGACCCCAGCAACTACAACTCCAGCGACCACCACTACTGCTGCAGCGACCACCACTACTACTGCTGCAACCACGATGACCCAAGCAACTACAACTCTATTGACCACAACTACTGCCACAACCACGACTGCAGCGTCCACAACCACGACTCCCGCGACCACAACTACTACTGCAACAACCACCACAACCCCAGCAACTACCACGACAACTCCAGCGACCCCAGCAACTACCACGACAACTCCAGCGACCCCAACTACTGCTGCAATGACCACCATGACTCCAGCGACTACAACCACGACTCCAGCGACCACTACTACTGCAACAACTACCACGACAACTCCAGCGACCCCAACTACCACTGCAATGACCACCACGACTCCAGCGACCACAACCACGACTGCAGCGACCACGACTGCAGCGTCCACAACCACGACTCCCGCGACCACAACTACTACTGCAACAACCACCACAACCCCAGCAACTACCACGACAACTCCAGCGACCCCAGCAACTACCACGACAACTCCAGCGACCCCAACTACTGCTGCAATGACCACCATGACTCGAGCGACTACAACCACGACTACTGCAACAACCACCACGACCCCAGCAACTACCATGACAACTCCAGCGACCCCAACTACCGCTGCAATGACCACCACGACTCCAGCGACCACAACCACGACTGCAGCGACCACGACTGCAGCGACCACGACCACGACTGCAGCGACCACGACTCCCACGACCACAACTCCCGCGACCACAACTAATACTGCAACTACCATGACAACTCCAGCAACCCCAACTACTGCTGCAATGACCACGACTGCAGCGACCACGACTGCAGCGACAACTACTACTGCAACAACCACCATGACCCCAGCAACTACCACGACAACTCCAGCGACCCCTGCAATGACCACCACGACTGCAGCGACCACAACCACGACTGCAGCGACCACAACTGCGACTGCAACAACAACCATGACCCCAGCAACTACCACGACAACTCCAGCGACCCCTGCAATGACCACCACGACTGCAGCGACCACGACTCCCGCGACTACGACTCGCATGACTGCAACCACAACTCGAGTGACTACAACCACAACTCCCGCAACCACAGCCACAACTCCAGCGACCACGGCTGCAGCGACCACAACCACGGCTGCAGCGACCACAACTCCCGCAACCACAGCCACAACTCCAGTGACCACGACTGCAGGGACCACAACTACTGCTGCAATGACCACAACCATGACTGCAGCGACCACGACTCGCGTGACTGCAACCACAACTCCAGTGACTGCAACCACAACTCCCGCAACCACAGCCACAACTCCAGCGACCACGACTGCAGCGACCACGGCTGCAGCGACCACAACCACGGCTGCAGCGACTACAACCACAACTCCAGCGACTACAACCACAACTCCAGCGACCACGACTGCAACGACCACAACTACTGCTGCAACGACCACAACCATGACTGCAGCGACCACAACCACGACTGCAGCGACTATAACCACAACTCCCACAACTACAACTCCAGCGACCACAACTACTGCAACCACCACGACTCCCGCGACTACAACCGCGACTCCCGCGACTACAACCGCGACTCCCGCGACTACAACCGCGACTACAACCACGACTCCCGCGACTACAACCACGACTCCCGCGACTACAACCACGACTCCCGCGACCACAACTACGACTGCAACAACCACCACGAGTCCCACAACCACGACTCCCGCGACCACGACTCCCGCGACCGCAACCACGACGACGACCACGACTCCCGTGACGACGACCACGACTCCCGCGACGACGACCACGACTGCAGCGACCACGACTGCAGCGACCACGACTGCAGCGACCACGACTGCAGCGACCACGACTGCAGCGACCACAACCACGACTCCCGCGACGACCACCACGACTCCCGCGACGACCACCACGACTACTGCTGCAACCACAACTACTGCTGCAACAACCACCACAACTCCAGCGACTACAACTACTGCAACCATGACTCCCGCGACGACAACCACAACTCTCGCCACCACAACCACGACTCCCGCGGCAACGACCACAACTACTGCAACCACAACTACTGCTGCAACGACCACCACGACTCCAGCGACTACAACTACTGCAACCACGACTCCCGCGACTACAACCACGACTCCCGCGACTACAACCACGACTGCAGTGACCACCACCACGACTGCAGCGACCACAACCACGACTGCAGCGACGACCACCACGACTGCAGCGACGACCACCACGACTGCAGCGACGACCACCACGACTCCCGCGACCACAACTACTGCTGCGACCACAACTACTGCTGCAACAACCACCACAACTCCAGCGACTACAACTACTGCAACCACGACTCCCGCGACTACAACCACGACTCCCGCGACTACAACCACGACTCCCGCGACTACAACCACGACTCCCGCGACTACAACCACAACTCCCGCGACTACAACCACGACTCCCGCGACGACCACCACGACTGCAGCGACGACCACCACGACTGCAGCGACGACCACCACGACTGCAGCGACGACCGCCACGACTGCAGCGACGACCACCACGACTGCAGCGACGACCACCACGACTCCCGCGACGACCACCACGACTCCCGCGACCACAACTACTGCTGCGACCACAACTACTGTTGCAACAACCACCACGACTCCAGCGACTACAACCACGACTCCCGCGACTACAACCACGACTCCCGCGACTACAACCACGACTGCAGCGACCACCACCACGACTGCAGCGACCACAACCACGACTGCAGCGACCACAACCACGACTGCAGCGACCACAACCACGACTGCAGCGACCACAACTACTGCTGCGACCACAACTACTGCTGCAACAACCACCACAACTCCAGCGACTACAACTACTGCAACCACGACTCCCGCAACGACAACCACAACTCTCGCCACCACAACCACGACTCCCGCGGCAACGACCACAACTACAACTCCCGCGACCACAACTACTGCAACCACCACTACTGTTGCAACGACCACCACAACTCCCGCGACTACAACCACGACTCCCGCGACTACAACCACGACTCCCGCGACTACAACCACGACTGCAGCGACCACCACCACGACTCCCGCGACGACCACCACAACTCCCGGAACCACAACCACGACTGCAGCGACCACAACCACGACTGCAGCGACCACAACCACGACTGCAGCGACCACAACCACTGCAACCACCACGACTGCAGCGACCACAACCACAACTCCTGCAACCACAACTACCGCGACGACAACCACTGCTGCCGCGACAACCACCACGACTCCCGCGACGACAACCACCACGACTCCCGCGACGACAACCACCACGACTCCCGCGACGACAACCACCACGACTCCCGCAACCACAACCACCACGACTCCAGCCACTACAACCACCACGACTCCCGCAACCACAACTACTACTGCAACCACCACATAAATTCAACACCTACATTTAGCACCGTCTGTTCCAACACCTGCAACATCAATCATGTTGATAGTGACTACTTCTCCCATCCAAGCAGCTCTAGCACTGCCAGCTTTCACTGCCATTCTGGCAGTCCCAGTGCTGCCTCAGGTGCGACCACCAATCCAGGAATTCAAACGAAAGCTTCCAGAGCTCCTAATGCCACCATATCATCTGTAACGGAAGCTCAGTTCACCACTCCAGTGGTTTCAACTCCACAATTGTTTTTCATTTTTCAAATAAATGCTGTGCTACATCAGAATATTCAAGTGTAATTTCTTCTTTGGAAATGTCTTGCATGTTTCACCTAGTGGCCAATAGCACACTTGACATATTATCTTGACTTGTCATTACACCTGTAGGTTTTAGGTGCAAATTTGAGTCCACCTCCATTTTCAGTTTTTCATCGGTAGTGTCTTAGGTGTTGGGAGGGTTTTTGGCCCCTTATACATCTAGTGAGTACATGATAGAACACAGCATTGTGCTATGCTGTGTAAGTCTTGCAACCTGTCAGCTCATCTCATTTCCTAAGAATTGGACTCAAGAGGACACACTAACAAAGTTCCTGTCATATTGAATGTCATAGGAAGAATATTGAAACACTTGATCCACAAGAATTTCTTCCTGCAGAGCAGGCTGACTTGGTCTTTTTAACCAGTTTAACCAGTGCTGTTGATAGTGTTTTAGCTGGAATGCATAACACTGTTGCAGAGCATGGGGTGATTAAGGATACTGTCAATGGGGATGCTAATATCATCCAGTCAAACATGTCTGAAAAGCAGTCATGCAGTGTGTTGGCAAACTTGCCAAGCAGTAGCACTGCTAACTTAACAGCATTTAATACAAGTAAACCTGACCAAAATCAACCCAAAAACTAGGTTCTTTAATTCTAAGCAATAGAGATCAACATGAAGAAAAATGTTTAAAAAGGAGCTTCATGGACTCATTGTTTAGTTCAAGGTGCTCTTTGGAGAGTGATATATGTAGTGCAAAGAACAGAAAAATTCCAAGGCCCTCTCTTATAAACAGTAAAATGCCTTTATTTGACTGGAATTGTCAAAGTGACATACTAAAAACCGCTCTGACGAGTTTCGGCTTCAAGCCTTCATTTCATGAAGCCTTCATGCATTTTACTGTTTATAAGAGTGCCTTGGAATTTTTCTGTTTTTTGCAGAGATCAACATGACAACATAAATTGATCAACATAAATTGTGGAGGTGGACAACCAAACATGCACGTTTAAAATTTGGATACTAAAATGATGCTGTGTCCCAGGTTGCACAAAGTTTGGGAGTCTTGCCAAACCTTTAGTTTCCCCACTGAAATGTACAATAATTAATCTGGTGGGATTCCTGACTGTAAAAAAAAATGCATACAATTAATCTGGTGGGATATATTTCAAGGTAAAACAACATTAATATTCAGTATCAAACTGCTTCATCACACGCTAAACAGATGTGGGAGAGACTAAATTGACAGACCTGACATGCATACCCACCCTACTGGCTTCTGACTGATTAGTATTCATTGCCTTTGGTTAATGCAAGTGTTGGGTTTGGGTGAAGCTTAGGGTTAACCAATCTAACCAATCAGACTTCCTTCAATATGAACGTCCAATATGTCAAATTAGTCTCTCACAAACAGGCAAGATATACCATGGGTATCTTACCCTCTTTGCATGGTCTAGTTAGAAGCTAGTATGACAACCAGTACAAAAAAAATTTAGTCTCTCCCAGATTTTGTGGATTTTATACAGACCCAAACTGAACTGAGTAGAACAGCATCAGTTTCTACAGTACTAACAGGCCAACTGGCAGCCATCTTCAGGGAGCCTATCAAACAATTTTATTGACACTTTGGTGGTGACAAACCAAATGTTATTAATTGGACATATCTGCATGTGATATGAATTACACTATTCAATTTTTGCCACAAATTTAAATTTTGTCTATGGTTTGACATTGTAAAGCAAGCCTCCTGGGGGCAACAAGTGCAGGGGTGCACTGAAAACACATGTTAAATATTTATTACTATCTTCCAAACAGAAAGTCATAAAGACATGCTGTGATGTGCCAAAGCAGCTACACAACCAGAGCTCTCTGTTTGTATTCCACTGTCCCTTTTCCAAATGGCAGCAGCCTGTGCAAAGAGCTCTAGCAGACCAACTTTGATAGATCTGCAGCAGGTTTTGCCACTGTTAATGATTGTGATCAGTTTCTCTTACATAACCCCAAACATGACGACATCGCCACACCAACACCAGTATTGCTTCAAGTTCAGAGCCCATCACAACAAACAGAGCTCAGAGAGTGAGTCATATGTATGAAGATTATTCTAGTTAAAAAGGTTTATGTAATTAAAAAGGTAGAATAACATTCTTTCTCCAGCTAGTGCTGCTCAGGTACTGTCTAGATGATTGGACCTGTTTGGGTTATGCTCATACAAATGAATTCTGTGAATCCTTATAATGGTTCTGGTGGTTCTGGTGGTGGAAAAAAAGTTATCGGACACCCCATGCATTTGTGAAATATTGCATTAAGATTCACTCTTAGGTCTTCAAGTGCAATTTCTTTTAGTACAGTCACAGCCAAAATACTAAACAAATCCTTAAAAAGCCATTAAAAACTTAAAATTGATTTGTTCCATAAAAATACATAAGATATTTTGAGTATTGGGTCATTTTGGTACCAGTGATGAAGGTCGTTCTTTTTATTAAAAGACACAATTTTTGTTGCCAAGCTTCGTGTAAAACAAGGAAAACAAGGAACCTAACGCAGGAAACATGCTTGAAGATAAAGATTCTCAGCCAGGAATGGTACAGCTGCCGCCCGGTAGCCAGGAAGTGCAGATGCAGTCCTTCAGCAGTTGGATAAACTCTGCAGAAATACAGACGAACCAACAGCTTGGAAGACAAACCAAGATCTGGGCGTCCAAGGGTTTCTTCAGCAAGAAATGACTGCATCCTAATCGGCATGTTCAGGCAAAACCGCCGAATGACATCACAGGAGCTTCAGCAGCAGTGGTCAAACCAAACTGGTGTCCAGTGTTCCACCCACACTGTGCATGGCCGACTTTTAGATCATGGCTTAAGGTCCTACAAGGTTATCAAGAAGCCCCTGATCAATGAGAGACAGAGGCTAGCCTGGCGCTGTTGGGCCCAGGCACACAAAAACTGGACAGCCAGGAATTGGAAGAAGATTCTGTGGTCAGAAGAATTTGTCAAGAATTTAGTTTTGTTAGTTTTTCTTGTAAACAATAAACAAAAAAATATAATTTGTATTTGTTTGTATCTGTCTAATGCAGCCACACCTTTTGAAATGCAAAAAGATTTTTCCACAAATATTTCATGATAATATTTGAGATTGAGTAAAATTTTAAGGGTGTCTGAAAACTTTTTTCCACCACTCTATCTATCTATCTATCTATCTATCTATCTATCTATCTATCTATCTATCTATCTATCTATCTATCTATCTATATATATATATATATATACACTACCAGTCAAAAGTTTGGACACACCTTCTCATTCAATGTTTTTTCTTTAATTTTACTACTTTCTACATCATAGATACATACTGAAGACATCAAATATATAAAGCAAGATATATGGAATTATGTAGCAAAAAAAAAAAAAGTTAAATAACTCTAAATATGTTTTATATTTTAGTTTCCTCAAAGAAGCCACCCTTTGCTTTGTTGACAGCGCTGGAAATCCTTGGCCTTCTTTCAGTGAGCTTCATGATGTAGTCACCTGAAATGGTTTTCACTTCACGGGTGTGCCTTGTCAGGGTTCATTTGTGGAATTTCTTGCCTTAATGGGGTTCGGGCCATCAGTTGTGTTGTGCAGAAGTCAGGTTGGTACACAGCTGACAGCCCTATTTGACAACTGTTAGAATTCATATTATGGCAAGAACCAATCAGCTAAGTAAAGAGAAATGACAGTCCATCATTACTTTAAGAACTGAAAGTCAGTCAGTCCGGAAAATTGCAAAAACTTTGAATGTGTCCCCAAGTGCAGTTGCAAAAACCATCAAGCGCTACGACGAAACTGGCTCACATGAGGACCGCCCCAGGAAAGGAAGACCAAGAGTCACCTCTGCTGCTGAGGACAAGTTCATCTGAGTCACCAGCCTCAGAAATCGCAAGTTAACTCTGCCACACAGAGTTCTAGTGGCAGACACATCTCTACATCAACTGTGCAGAGGAGACTACGCGAATCAGGCCTTTATGGTCAAATAGGTGCTAAGAAACCACTACTAAGGAAAAGCAACAAGCAGAAGAGATTTGTTTGGGCCAAGAAACACAAGGAATGGACATTCCTTGTGTGAAACAAAGTGGAAATCTGTGCTTTGGTCTGATGAGTCCAAATTTGAGATCTTTGGTTCCACCCATCGTGTCTTTGTGTGACGCCGAAAAGGTGAACTGATGGTCTCTACATGCATGGTTCCTACCGTAAAGCATGGAGGAGGAGGTGTGATGGTGTGGGGGTGCTTTGCTGGTGACACTGTTGGGGATTTATTCAAAATTGAAGGCACACTGAACCAGCATGGCTACCATAGCATCCTGCAGCAACATGCTATCCCATCCGGTTTGCGTTCAGTTGGACCATCATTTATTTTCCAATAGGACAATGACCCCAAACACACCTCCAGGCTGTGTAAGGGCTATTTGACCAAGAAGGAGAGTGATGGATTGCTGCACCAGATGACCAGGCCTCCACAGTCACCTGGCCTAAACCCAATCGAGATGTTTTGGGATGAGATGGACCACAGAGTGAAGGCAAAAGGGCCAACAAATGCTCAGCATCTCTGGAAACTCCATCAAGACTGTTGGAAAACCATTTCAGGTGACCACCTCATGAAGAGAATGCCAAGAGTGTGCAAAGCAGTAATCAAAGCAAAGGGTGGCTATTTTGAAGAATCTAAAATATGAAACATGTTTTGAGTTATTTCACACTTTTGTTTACTACATAATGCCATATGTGTTCATTTATAGTTTTGATGCCTTCAGTGAGAATCTACAATGTAAATACTCATGAAAATAAAGAAAAAACATTAAATGAGAAGGTATGTCCAAACTTTTGACTGGTTGTGTGTGTGTGTGTGTGTGTATAGATATACAGTGGTATGCAAAAGTTTGGGCACCCCTTAGGAAAATAACTGCATCAGTTTGTCACTTGCTGAGCTTTTGAAGCAGCAACTTCATTTTAACATATGTTATACCTTATGGAAACAGAAACATCTCAGTAGTGAAATAATTTTTATTGGTCCAACAGAAACATTTTTATGTGCATTTAAACAAAAATAGGCATGTGCATAAATTTGGGCACTCCAAAGACATAATTCCATTAATATTTAGTAGAGCCTCCTTTTGCTGCAATAACAGCCTGTAGACGCCTCCTATAGCCACAGACAGTCCCTGAAGTCTGGCAGGTGGTATTTTGGGCCATTCCTCCATACAAAACGTTCAGTCAGGTCTTTTGGCTTCCTTGCGTAGACAGCCTGCTTTAAATCAATCCATACATTTTCAATGATGTTAAGGTCTGGGGACAGTGAACAGTGCTTAGGATCATTGTCCTGCTGAAAAATCCAACCCCAGCATAGCTTCAACTTTGTGACTGGCTCTTGAACATTCTTGTCAAGAATTTGCCACTTAACCAGACATCCGCAATCCGGATTTTCGGTACCATAAAGCCGGTTATCAACTCGCTAATTCAACCCAGGGTTTTCCAATCTAGATCTGTGCGCGCTCACATAAAAGGGCGGTGTTTGCTACATACGACCAGTCGCAAACAAGGAAAAATCCACCCGTGCTGCATACTTTACGACGGAGGAGCAGACAGTAATCTTAAATAAATACGAGGAATATAAATCCATCATCCAGACAAAAAGTAACACAGTTGCAGCTGCCAAGATCCGCAAGGAATGCTGGCAAAAAATTGCCGACTGTGTCAATGCCTAAATTAGTGCGATTATAATATTACTTCCCCCACCATGACGGCACGAGTAGCCTAGATCTGACTACAGAAACATTTGTGTGTTCAGTAAATTAATGTCTTCCACTCATCCATACACTCCTGCAGAAGAACTGGCCCTCTCTAACAGTGAGGGTCGACCCTTGATGGAGGTCTGCCTTCAATTTTGAGTTTCGTCAGAAAATAAGGAGCCCAGGGGCTCCTTATTTTATCAGACTTTTATTTAACCCTCTGAATTAAATTCCCCTTATTTATTTTCAAAAATATTTTTAAAATCATTTCATCAGTCTACAAGATCAATTTTTGGTTGGACAGTGTAGAGTCATGAGTAAAACAAAAACAAAACAAAACAAAAAAAAAACAAGAATTCCTTCTTCTCTTCAAACTTGAAAAAAAATGTGAGAGAAAAACAGAATTAAAAATAAGAAGTCTAAGTAAAATGTATTAATTTTATAAAAGAAGAAGGAGAAAGGGAAAAAAAATACTAACTTGGAAAAAAGATCCACTATCCCTGCGTTCCAATACCCATACTACCATACTATTTAGTAGGGAAAAAAAGAATTAGTATGTCCCAATACATACTAAACTACATACTTTGTAAGGGCAGCTGCAGTACATACTAAAAGTAAAAAGTATAAGTATGCGATTTGGAACGCAGGGTAGGTTCTCATCAAATGGGCAGGCCATTTTCCAAGAGAATTGATTGGTCAGTAGGTGGGGCTTTTATAGTGGCTAAGCTCTTATCCTGAACTTAACCTGCTCCAGAGCAGGTTAGGTGTTCAGTGTATGTTACCACGGCAACATACCCTGATAAAAAGTAAACCACCTTTATGGTACAGAAAACCCAGGGTTAACCTTGACGTTACCTCACTAAGCCGAAATCCAGCTTTATGGTATAGCAAGGCCGTAACGCCCATATACATTGAGAGGTGCAAGTCTCCCCCAATGTTCAGGCACTCCAAAAATGCTTCTGTATGTCTGATATAAAATGTTGCAGTATCTGTGGGAGAGGAAAATTGTTAAAAGTGATAATGGCACCTAATTACTCATTTCATACACCAAGCATGCTGTGATTTATCCTCTAGAGAGAACTGGAAACCAGATTACACTTTAGAATGCTGAGTCCCTCTTCAAGTCAGAACCATGTTGCTTCCCAATCTGAGTCAATATATCTGCATTGCTCCAGAGGTATGTACCCTCCCCCTCTTTATTTGGAGAATCTGTTCCTATTCCCCAAACGAAGATTTCTCTTGATTTTGAAGACACCATTATCTTTCCTTTAGCACAACCTTTAGGCCATTTTAGGCCAAAAAGTCAGTTTGGCAGATTAATATAAACTGGTGACCTTATGACCTTTCCTCTAGCACCACCCGCAGGGCAAAATACATAAACCCCTTTCCTCCACTACCTACACTTAACAAACATACACCAGGTCAGTGGGGCAATTATCTACATGAATGACTGAGTTATATTCCTAAACCCAACACTGAAGATTTGTTTCATAGATTCAAATCACTATCACCAGAATAGTGTTCTGGCCAAGTATTGTACTTTATATTATCCTACTGCATATTTAAAAAAAATCTGCTACCTGCATCAGTGATTATTATTGCACATGTTTTTCCTGTTTAAAATTCATGACACAATTTTGCATTGGTGCTTTTAAAATTCATGAAATAGGTGATAAAATTACTCATCCTTTCCAGTTGCTGAAAATTGCTCCACAGAATCATAAGGTGCTTTCCTGTGGTGTGGCTTCGGTGTTATTGCCCAATCATCCCACTCTGGCTGGCACTTTTTTCTTGTATTTCTGGGTATTCAACAAGGTAAATATCCCTGCCTGTCCTGTGAACCGGGCCTTCAAAAAGACTCTATAGTAAGAGCTGTTAGACTCAACAGTGTGGTAGTCTTCATTACACAATGCTGAATATTTTGTGCCTGTTAAATACCCTTTAAGTGCATGAAGTGTGTGTTGTGTTTTTCTCCTGTTAAAGGGAGGCTGTTGGCTCTCTGGCATTAAAGTCACTACTGCTCACCATATTGCAGTTGCCAGGGATGATACTAGACTGTCTTTACCAGATATTTAAGGGTGAGGCCAGTCATAAAAAATTAGATTTGATGGGTTGTTTGGTCAATTTGTATTCTCCAGCCTTCATCTTGTATTTCAGTGTTTGGGATGCTCTATGAAATTCCACAGCCAAAAAGGAATTTTTCATGGCTAGTCATCTTAATATTTCTATTCACCGGCTTTGTGTCAGTCATTGTTTGTGGCATTTTTCAGTTTGATAGCTGAATAATATGCATTTTAAGAATATTGTAACCATGATCCATCATCATAGCATTTATGATGATGAGGAATGTTTACAAGAAGGTGCAGTGGACATTTTCCAAAATAGGGAAGTGCTTTCACATTTCTGAGTTGTTGATAACGTGATCAATTTTGCCCACTGGGTGGTGCTATTAGGCCATCTGGCAGATGTGTTCCTATTTTGCAAACCAGCTGGTGTTGGCACACCATATAAACCCCAGGCTTTAACCTATCATAGTTCATTATGAATGGAGTTCACTTGTTCATGCTTTCCTTCCTAGGGATATTGTCATTCAGCTTTCTCTCTGGGAACATCAGAAGGCCAAATAAAATATTATCAAGCAGCCATTCATGTAAATTGTGGGGTAAGACTAATGCCAGCAGAGACTGTATCAGAAGTGCAACCCTCTTATATTTGCACAATGTCTTAATGAAAATGGACTGGTCTCATTTCAATCCCTAAGGCAACAATATGGCTTACCATACTCCCACTTCTTTAGATATCTGCAAATGAGCAGTTACATACAAAATAGTAAAATTGGTAAAAAGACGAGCAAAGACCTTCACCCACTCGTACAATTCTTGGTAAAAAACTACAGTAGCATTAGAGTTCCACACCAGATCTCAACCATATATGGTATGTTAGAAAATAGAGATAAGCAACTGGAAATAACCTCAAAACTGACCTTGACCTTAACAGAGGTGGTGCACATCAACAATTTTATAACTTTGGCCAAAGCCTAGTTTACTGATTTATGTGAGTGTTATTATTTGTTATTATGTTATTTAGTCGATCATTGTTGACTTTTAAGATGTTATTTTTAACCAGGGTACTCAGTATCAAGGACAGATAAAAATAAGTATTATTGGTATGTTCAGTTCAATTCAACATTATAACTGCATGTATGTGTTACTTTGTTTTGCCTTGTTTTATTTATTTTCTTGATTTCATAAGCTATTTGTTTTGGGGTGCTATTCTAATGCACCACCTTCCTGTTTTTTATACAGTGAAACACTTTGTGAACTGTGTTTTATAAGTGCTATACACATGAAGTTACTATTTATATATAAATGTGTACCATCTAAGGAACAATAATAACACATTACACCCTCTTCAGTTTATGGTCAAGCCACAGGACGTGGACATGCTATAACTTTATAGGACTTGACCTTGAGCACAACACTAGCAACTCCTCTCAGGTTAGGCAGTGAGGCCTCATTTTCAGGAGGGATGAACTGGAAATCTCTCAGCAAGTAGGCAGTGAACAGAAAGAGCTCCATTTTGGCAACAGACTCCCCCAGACACAGCCGAGCCCCTCCTCCAAAAGGCAGTAGTGCACGCATGGAGCCTCCCCCACCCTCCAGAAAGCGCTCTGAAAAAGAGAGTGGCTACTGTTAACTTTATTTGAACTCCGCTGAGCCAAGTGAATGGAATGCACTGCTCCCAACATTTCAGGAGCTACCTGGTTTGAAATGGTAGGGATCACTCCAAACTGCAGGATCGTGATGTGCTCCAAAAAGATTAGGAATGATCACAGTGTTCCGTGGGATGAAATAACCTGCAATGCTAAGCATGTGCAACACACACTGAATACAGGGTAACAGAGATTTTGTCGATAGATAGATAGATAGATAGATAGATAGATAGATAGATAGATAGATAGATAGATAGATAGATATTGCAACAATTTTCCAAATTAGAGCAAAAGAAACTTAACTTCAAAGTTTTTGACCTTGGTTTTAAATGGACTCAACAGGACCCAAGCATAACTTGATTCTTATATGATATAATATTCACAGTAAAAAACATTGGGAAAGCATGAGACCACACGAAACCTTTTAGGGCTGTGTGTCTGTGTCGGACTTGTAAATGCCCAAACCATCTCAAGGCCTGTGCTGCTCAAATTCTACACATAAGTAAATGATTCAGTTGTCTTTTCACTGCTGTTTTTGCAGCACAGCCGTTCAGAAACACTGCTTATTGTGGTTGTGCTGACCTGCTGTCTCTGATGGCTCTATGTGGCACTGCCAGTGGGGCTACAGGCCTGAGTCTGAGCACCTCATTGATCACAGCACATAGAACAGGAAGTCTATGTCTGTCACTATACTTGGGATAGCGTCCCTCCAGTACCTTGCACATCTCATTGTACACCTTGCACTGCACCTAAAGATGAAAGCAAGAGGAGAGAGAAACCGTAACACACTGTGTGGTTTCTGCTAAATATACATTTTGCATAAAATATTTCTGTTATGTACTTTTGAAATGCATGTCATACCTCTGGTCTGTGCAAAAGGAAGGCCACAGTCCAGTTAAGCCAGGCAGCAGTGGTCTCTGTCCCCCCAATCAGAAGGTCCACCATGGCCATGTGGACGTGAGTATCTGTCAAGAGCTAAGGACAAACACAGAACGACAGAAGTCTGTGTTTCAAGAAAACGGATATGACCAGATGATGTTTTTAATTCAACATGTTTGAAACTTGAGGATGTTGATACGTATGGTAGTAGATTTGTAAGCCTAACAGTTTATACCTATCTTGCAGGAATCTAGCAATTATTTTCATACAGTCATACTAATTGGCATTCATGTGGATAAATATGAGTGGAGTGGAGGGTGAGTTTGAGCAGCCATTCTTAATGAAACAGCCATTTTCTTTCACTCTTGTGGCATGTAGCCTATATTCCTTTTTTATTTCAATTCCAACCTTAGTAATGTGTTGACCATTATAGCCTGCATGAAAGAACAAAGTAAAAACACATGGGGCGCAGTATCTAAGATGAGCTTTTTATAGTCCATTTTCAGAATATTGTAGTTTCACCACGGCAGACCCAAGTGAATATCATCTGCCATCACGTACTTACATAACCTAGTGTGAGTGCAGTCAGATTCCCTCAGCACCACGGTGGTCCTTTCCTAAGTCCTTATGAATTCTCCTTCACATCTTTCCTTGACCTCATGAGGTTTTCCATCAAGGTCAAGGAAAAGGGGTTAGGACAGGACATAGGATGTAATTTTGTTTACTCACTGACTATCATTAAAAGCCTTGTCTGCATGCCTGCTTGAGTGTCTGCATTTGGGGCCAACCTCTGAAACTTTGTAGTACTGATTCCTGTGCAAATCAAATACAGTTCTTGTCGACTTTCTCCTTGGTAATCACTTATGTGTCAAAATAGTACCTACCACTCCATGTGTTTTGCTGCGACATTTGTCAAGACCCTGGAGGATGGAGCTAGTGATGGTACTGTCAGATTTCTTGTCTTGTGACTATGCAGAAGACAGTGCAACAATTGGTTAAAAATTAATGTAGCAGATCTGAAACAGATAATTATATCTTAATTAAATTGGGGAGACATATTGCCAATATTTTCTGTTTGTTATTGCAAACTAACCTTGTAATTGTTCAGAAGTGTGCTTATGATATCATCTCTCCTGGCCACCTCTTTAAGGAGACGGGCAAACGGAGGACTGGGTAATTTCTTTGAGAAAAGAGAGCATCACATAACGTGAAAAACATTCTGAATGTGTATGTTAGTGTGTATGTTGTATTGTATAGTCTTTGTAATGAATATCTACTGACTCTGAGCAGTGGAAAGGAGTCCAGAGCAGAAATCCAGGCAGAGCCCCACAGAGCAACAATCTCATTCAGACAACTGTGCAAACGCTGCAGTTCCACTGAGCTCTTGTCATACTAGAGAGCACACAGGTTTACATTCTATGACATCCTTCCACTGAAAACCTCTGTCCACAAACATCATCATCACACAACACATTATGAATTTGGAGTAACTTTGTTTTTGTTTTGCTTTTTTATTGTATACATAATGCAAAGATGGGCAACAGTGACATTGCCCAGTTCCCAAAATTACCAGGTGACCCAGAGCATTCCACTGTCACACTGCCACATCTACGAAAACTTGAATTTTCTGCCTTCAATACTTTCCTTTTTATTTCCTCTGAGAGTACACAGAGCTGAGGGGAGGACAGATACTCACTTCTTTCCCAAAAGCCAGAGTGGTGATGACATTACTGGCTGCCACAGTGAAATCCTCAGAGAGATCTGCAGCACTACCTCCATAGCCCATCAAAACCTAAGCAGTAAAAGATTCCTTTTTAGCAGTGAATAATGTATAGTCAGTGTGACCATTTTAGATCTTTTCTAGTTTACTGACCACTCAAAGCACTTCACAGTTTTTGCCTCACATTCTCTCATTCAAACAGGCATTCACTCACTGATGGCAGAGGCTGCCATACAAGCTGCCAAGCTGCCCATCAGGAGTGGATAGGGGTTCAGGGTCTTGCTCAAGGACAAGACAAATGCTGTACCCCCTGAGCCATGGTGCCACCACCACCATTTTTTAGATGAGGCAATGTACTATGTACTTCTAGATGCTGAATTGCAATCTGCTCCCTCTCTTAGAGCACTGCCAGTGTCTTATACCCTGTACTGTACCTGTCGCAGGTGCAGTGCCTGTCTCTCTATTACACTGTGCAAAGATTGTTGGCAGCAGCGCTGCAAGGCACTATGGACAAGACGGCGGTGTGCCCTCCACTCCTCACTGTAGTTCCCCAGAGAAATGGAATATCCTCCTCCGGACACAATATTTCCTGGCAAAAGTATGTATTCATGTTGACAGGAAGAAGTTACGGACAACTACTATTGAACACAAAACAATAATCATCCTTCATAACACTGGAAAACATGGCATTGGAAGTTTGAGTCTTTTACCCATGTAGGAATGTGGTCTCCCAGCAAAGTCAGACCATTTCTTAACCAGTGCTTCTCTTATGACATCACTGCTGTTAAGCACAACCATGGCTGCAAAATACACAACATACAGATCTTCATACAGGCTTCAATACATCAGCCTTCTGAGTGCTAATGAGTAATGTACTATCTTTAACAATATAATAATTACATGAATTTTCTAAACTAAAGTCTAAACTTGCTTGTAATTTATTTTAGTATCTGACAATTACCATAGCCCTTTAGTAATTGTCGTTTTATATATTGTATGCTTGCTAATTGTCTGTTATGTCATGCTTCTTGTACCGCTGTTAGTTATTTCTCTGTAGTCTGCCATTCTTTTGCAACATCAACCTGCCAGGGACTACAGATGCAAAATAGCCTGATGGCTAAATCTGGTACATTTTATGCAATGCATGCGATCAATGTACATTGTCTCTTCTAAATAAACAAATACAAATACATTATCCCTCCTGTTATGATCACATTTTTGAACATCTTTTATGTTTGGGGTCAATTTGACCCCTGCAGTTTAAACTTCCACTAAATTATTATAACTAAAATTGTTATCAAAGTTTATGTGTCAAGTACTTTATGTTTCTTTGTTGATTACCTAAATAACCCTTTAAATAAAACATAACTCACCCTGCCCCCAGTTATACATCCAGTATTCCTATTACATGACAATGGAAAAATGTGCAAATCACCATAAAATCTCACTGATTGACCTAAAATTGGGAAGAAATATTAATTTTTGGTGTTTTAATGGCTTTATATTATTTCTAAGTACATATTTTTGTTATTTATAACCAATGCGTTACAAATTGTGTAAAGGACATTTAAAACATCATCATGTCAATTTCATCTTTACCCGGTAGTGCCCATTACATTAGGAACAGCCATTAAATATGAAGCAAAAAAAAAAAAAAATGATGTTAATCATTTATTTAGAGATGTTAAACATTGGCTGGGGTCAAATTGACCCCAAACATAATAGGAGGGTTAAACAAGCAAGTGAGATTCAAGAATTTTAAAATGGACTCATTACTTGTGTTGCCACATTTAAGACGGTAGATGCTTCCATAGCGTTGTGCCAGGTTGGTCAGATGAATAGGCAGGTGTTCATTTGTCAGATCCAGCATATTGCCCAGGAGGAAGAGGCTGGGAGGACCTGGGAGGGAAGGAGAAGAGGAGTGGGGAAGAAACTGATAGAGATATTGCAGTAGTCTAGATACTACATGGGAGAGTAAGGATAAAACAAAGACAAGGAGACAGAAAGAGAATGATTACTAATTAAGTCCAGTAGATCACTGATTGTATCAAGTAGTGTGCACAGTTGTCCATATGTTGAACATCTAACTGATTCATACCTGCCTGTGGTGTGATCTCCAATGAGCTAATAAAGCAACAAATATGGTTAAATAGGACTGAAAAGATAGCAAGTAGATATTTACCTGTAGACTTCCTTCCCTTGTGATCTTGCATAAATTTGTCTTTCCGTCCACAAATGCAAATCAATAACATCAAAAGCAGTACAACTACAAGCACAGCTCCCATACTGATCACTGACATTTCTGTTGGCATTCTGCGTGTTGCTGTTGTCCCACTTCAAAAAGCTGCTCATCACCCAGCTTTCCCCTTTTATAGTCTTCTCGTCCATGTCTTTTAGCATGCGTGCTCTTTATGTTTGTGTTTCATTGAAATCAAGGACAGCTAAATAATGTTTTGACCTGATAGGGGTCAAGATCTCTGATGCTGATATGAAAGCAATAAGAGGCAACTAGATAGGTGTATGTAAGAGGTAAATGTAGTTACTGAAATCTGGAGTTTGCAGTATTTACATACATATGAGGCCCACTTTACTGTTTTTTATTGTTGGAAGTTAGAGGGGGACAATGAAGAAGTTTTACAATCCACAGTTGTTATTGAATAGATTTACTGAAGGGCATGATAACATGTCATTTGACAGGCATGCTTGATATTGTTTGTCATGTAGAGAGAGAGGGGAAATGGGATGAGGGTGGTGAAACAGGGATTTTGGTGTTTTATTTTACTTTTACACAAAAAAGACCATACTTGAGACCCACTTCAGCCACATTTATTCCAATAGATTGAGACAGTGCATATTTCATTCCAGTAGTAGTGGGGTGGCATACCATGGTGGTGGACAATAGAAGTGTTTTATAGTGAAAACAAAACTTTGCGGGGATGAAAAGGTCAGGAAGAACAGACCAATACAAAATGGCATAATAAAAAATACCTCTCTTCTCTATTGGTACATTTCCTAAGGAAACAGCCGATGATGCTCATAAGCAAAATTGAACAGAATCCATGTGCATTGAATCAGACTTATTAGTAAGCTGTCATTACAACTGTCAAAACCATTTTACATGCAACATTAAATGGAAAGTAAGATGTGGCAAGTGTGAGATCCACTCTCCTGGATTCCTGGAGCCTTAATTCACGGTTGTTGTCGTTTTTTTTTTTTTTTTTTTTTCTAGATGTGAAGTTTTAGGGTTGGAGAAATCATTGGGATTGAACAACATCCTCAGCCGTGAGTTGCAGGGGAGAACCCAGATGGTCTGAACTTCATCTCAGCGAAGGGAATGGAGGAGTCTTTACCTCTCCAGTCTATCCAGACCACTCCCTGTAGCATAACAGATACAGATCAGAAATGAAACTTGGCTAACGTGCTACAACACAGAATGAAACGACTTAAAATTCATTTGACTTCAGTAAGATAAGTTCAAAGAGGTAGATTGTACCTGATTGTTACTGTTGATGCCGAAGAGACCATTGAGGTTGGTCTTATAGCAGTTCTTGTACCACCAACCACCCATGTAGGCCCTGGCACAGTGGATCCCCAGAGGGTCAGGGTCCTTGTCACGGGTGGAGAATGGCCGTCCATTATGGTACCTCATAGAGTCACCTATCAGAGAAATACAGTAAAAGTAAAATTCCACTACAGTTTCTGGCATGTGCAGTAACATATACTGTACATGTTCAAAAGTATTATATTCTTTTGTCCAATATTAAAAATTGTACCTGCTGTCCCTGTGTAGCCAGACACTGTGATGGTATAGTGCTTCTCCTCTGAGTCAATGGTGAAGTTGGAATAGTGAGCGTAAGCGGTGTCATTTCCTGCTCGCATGTCCACCCTCAGACTCACAGGGCCAACATTGGTGAGGTTGTGCAGAAGCTCATTTCCTATAGGTAGATTTGCAGCAGTTTCAATATCACAAAGAGCATATCACAATAAATAGAACATAACATAAATAAGATAATGCTAAAACACTAAAAACCTAAAACTAGAGTGTAACTAGTACATATTTGTCTAAAGATAAGTGGCTCTGCACTAAATATGGCACAAAAAAGTATTTAAAAATAGTGGAATTAGGCCAACTTATTGGTTTGGGGTGTGTGTGTGTGTGTGTGTGTGTGTGATGGTGGTGGATAAGAAGGACCCACTGCTATTACAGGTCATGATGGTATGGAGAAAGAGTGCACAGTTTGGGCAGATTTATTGAATGATGTTTTGATGTGGAATTGAACAAAATCAGAATGAGCTGAAATTATACCAAGCCAAAACTCTTCGCTGAGGTTTCCAAAGCCAGCGCGGTATTCACTCCAGGTTCTGTAGAAATCAGTCTTTCCATTCATCCTTCTCTGAAACACCTACAAAAGTGATCACAGCATATGGTTTAGACTGTCTTCATCCTCATAATATTTTATCAAAGCAAAGTTTTAATTAGGTAACATCAATTTCTCTCACCGTCCAGCCACCTCCGTCTGTCTCCATGTCACAGTAGACTCTGACTGCTCCTCCCTCTCTCCCTTTGGGGTAGATATCCACCTCTCCTGACTGCAGTGCTCCATTCAGCAGTTCCTGAGAGCACTCGGTAGGGAAGGGGAAACGCAGCTTCCCTGATAGATGGAGAGAAGTTGAGAATTACTATAAAATAAGTTGATGTTAATCAGTTGCAGTGACTAGGACAATCAAATTAACATATGTTTGTCATATGGACTGCACTGCTTAAAATGCTCTACCTGTGAAGAATTCAGTGGTGACAATGGATGTATACTGTCCATCTCTCTCTCCTTGCACCAGAACAATGTAGCGTGACATAGACAGGAGTCCTGTCAGCTTATACTCTGTGATAGTGGGGTCCAGGATCAGCTCCTGATATGTACACAAAAACACTGAATCTTTTCACCTGTCCTTTACATTTCAGATATTTAATACATGCTAAATGCACATTGCTCACCTTTGGCTCCTCTCCTATCACCTGGTAGATTAGTCTGTAGCTATGGAAGACAACTGTTGGTGCTTTCCATGCAATCACTGCAGAGCGAGCAGTCACTTCACCAGCTTTAACCACTAAGGAGAACCATAATACACATCCATTTAGTTTATATACCCAGAGCCCACAGACAGTCCTTTGTCTCGTGACAGCTGCTTAACTTATAAATAAACATTGCATTACTTTGGATACCATTTTGTCTTTGAGTACATTACTACTACTACTACTAATAATAATAATAATAATAAAAAAACAATTAATTCCCTTCTACTCACCATTGGCAGTAGTGAATGTAGCTGAAATGGCTGTACTCTGGAGACTGTCCTTCTGGCTCAGGGCTTTCACTGTATATAGGGTGCCTCTCTGCAGGCCTCTCAGCTGATGCTCCATCGAGTTTCCAGACACCATTACTGTCACTGTCACGTTTGGAGCTGTGGCAAAAGGGAACAGTGAAACAGCTTAATCCTTTGTCCTGCATGACATAGAGTAGGGTAATAGTGATCGACTCACTCTTTGACGACTCATAACTGATGATGAAACGGTCTACTTTTCCCAGACTGGGTGTCCATTGCAGCACAGCTCTAGTGTCTGTAATATTGACGGCTTGAAGATGGGTTGGAGGAGCAGGCACTGCAGTCAAAAGTCAATCCATGAGGTGTTATTTTTCACCAGCCAAGGCAAGCAATGCCAAAAATTACAATATGTGCATGATACATAACAAGAAGTTTACTGGCTCTATACCTGTGGTGATAGTAGACGTGAGGACATCACTCTGGACCTTTCCTTGGGTCGTAGTTATGCTGATAATGTAGGTTGAACCAGCAGACAGCTTCGACAGAACTATATGAGACTGCTGGGAGCTCATAGTTACATAACGGCTCTCCCCTGGCAGGATAATACATCACAAATACATTTTCTCACATATTTTTTTGGTAACTAAGGACAGTTCCATACAAACTGATACTGTAATCATTTGCAGGCATAACATTTGTAAGGTAAACAATATATTTTTTAACAGGTAGATGGGAAACCTTTGACAGACCTGTGACAGAGTTTGTGTATGTGACCCTGTAGCCTGTGAATGTAGTCTTTGGTTTGGACCAGGACAGAGAGACAGAGGATTCGGTTACATTGCTGAACACCAGCTCCGCAGGTGGCTCAGGACCTGATGCGAGAAAATGAAGATGATATGGTGTCAGAAATCTTATAATTTTCTTATAATCTTGCAACTTTTCTTTCAGCAGCCTATGAATAAAATACTGCTTGGAACAGAAAAACAGAAGCTTGCAGTGCATTTATTGCCACCTGTACAGAACTAATCACTGGCAATAGGACAGGAATTATCCATAAATTATCAATGTGGTATTGCTTTACTTACCTGTACTTACAGCCACTCTGTGAATCTTGGATCTCTTCCCAAGAGCAGTACCATATATGTACAAGACATATCGTGTCAAGGGGCGAAGGTTACCAAACTCGACAGAGCGTACACTGCCAGGAAGAACCATGGAAACTCTCCTGCTCTCTGCTTTACTTCTGGATCCAAGAACTTTAGCAGAGGATGCAGTTCCATTGGTGCTCTCAATGTCTATCTGGACCTCAGTGGTGTTTTTAGATGCAGCAGCTCTGTCTCCTTCAAAAGCTGCCTCTTCTACTTCTTCATCTTCCTCATCCTCAGCTCTCTGCTCTCTTCTGATCACTGTGAAGTTCTTGAACATCCCATGAGGAGCTGACCATGTGAGAGTGAAGCTGTAGGATGAGATGTTTGCAACCCTCACAGAACCTAAGCCAGTTCCCCCTGCCCTCCTGGTGGTGTTCCCGGATGTGTGACCATCTGTTGGGGTCTGATGGACTTTAGTCTCATCTGAAGTCACAGCAATGGTTGTATTCACAAGGTACTGACTCCTCTGGATAACTTTCCCTATCCCAGACCCAATCTTGCCAGCCTCAGTGTTTTTGGTGTCAACAGATTGCACCACTTTTGTCCCATTTACATTCTCTACTTTGACCCTCTTGATAACCTTATGCCCAGATGATCGGGTAACATTCTTCTCAGCCAGTGTGGACTGCTCGAACATCTCCTTCCCTGCCCTTGTTTTATTTGTTCCTGTGACCTTGGTGAGAATTGTCAAAACATTAGCCGTACCACCAGATTTCTTCACATTGCTCTGGGTTATATTAGTTTGAGGTTGGTCTTTCAGTTGGGTAGATTTCGTATTTACTTTATCAGCAGCTCCTTCCTTGACAGAAAATATCTTGTGGCCTGTTTTTGGAAGGACTTTTTTAGAGGTCAGGACTGTAGTTTTGCCTTTGCGGGCTTCTTCTTGCTTTCGTCCCTCATGTTTCAGCAGGACTTGACCAACAGTTGGGTGACTGGTCTTTGTGGCACTTGTAGAACTTTTTATAATTTTTTTATTGGCAGAGGGTCCTTGTTTCGCTACTGTTTTAATAATGCCCACTTTTTCATTGGAGGACCCTTTAGGTCTGGTGTCAGTCTCTTTGCCTTCAGTCCCCTTCTTCTGGTCCTTCTTTTGGAAGAGTGTGTGCTCAACTTTGTTGTTCTTCCCCTGTGTATTTTCCTTGATGGTGTTGCTATCTTGGTTCACATGCAGGGTCACTGTCTCCACAGATATTTTGACCTTCCCTTTGGCAGTTTCTGAAATTGGAAAGCAGAGATTGGGATCAAGAGATACATGAAATATTTAAGCATCACAGTAAAATCCAGACTTCCACTAAAATATCTGTATCTCTGACTTCACCATGTCCAGTTGATAGCAACATTTTCTCACTTACTTTTACTACAGTCAGCTCCAGGTGCACACTTACTGCAGTCAGGACCTACAAATCCGTGAACGCAGACACATTTTCCCCTCTCACATTTTCCATTGCCATTACAGTCATTTGGACAATTAGCTGAACATGGACCTGGACAGAAGCAAATACAACATAATTATAGGGTTCTGCATTTTCTCATCAAAAACAGTATTTTGTAGAGTCAGTTATAAAATCTACTTCCTTGATGAATTATGTCAAAATATAGTGGTAATCCAATGAATGGAGCAGAACAATTCTAAATGTGTATGATGAAACAGTAAAAAAAAAAAAAAAAAAAATATATATATATATATATATATATATATATATATATATATAAAATAAAGTCCTACATTTCTCCTTTAGGGAAGACATCTCCCTTTCCAAACGAGCCACACGTCCTTTAAGCGCAGCCATCTCAGCCTCACAACCTCCGCTGCAGCCTCCAGGCACTAAGCTGATCTTATGAGTCATCACCAGAGGAGAGCCAGGCTTTAGCTTCAGCTCCTGTTCCTTGGTCTGGCTGGAGTCACAGCCATCACTTACAATCACCTTGATTGGCTGTGCGGAGGCAGGCTTGTCTTTGGTGGTCTTCACAACGCTGGTTGTTGGAGATTTGATGACAGATGTTTGACTAACAGAGGCTGTGACCTTGTCTTTCTCCATGGTACTGCTAGCTGTAGCAGCTTTTACGGGTGTTGACAGAACAGCTTGAACTACTGTGGGTGCAGGCTTGTCTTTGGTCATCTTCACATCGCCAGTTGAGGGAGATTTAATTAAAACTGTCTGATTAACTGAGGCTGTGAGTTTGTTTTTGGTGGCCATGGAACTTCTAGTTGAAGTAGCCTTTGTGGATGTTGACTGAACATTTTGAACTACAGTGGGGGCAGGCTTGTCTTTTGCAGTTTTCACTTCACTGGTTGAAGGAGATTTAGTTATAACAGTCTGATTCGCTGAGAGTGCGAGCTTGTCTTTGGTGGTTACAATACTACTAGCTGTAGTAGGCCTTGCGGGTGCTGACAGAGTGGTTTGAATTACTGTGGGGTTAAATTTGCCTCTGGTCGTCTTTGGAGCATTGGCTGTTGGAGGTTTTTGGTTGGTGCTTGAAGTGGGTAAAACGGTCTGATTAACTGTGTTTGGCTTCAGGGTGGGGCGAAGGATCTGTTTGGCAAGAGAAGCAGTGGTTTTTGGTTTTGAGAGGGTGAAAATGGCATTGGGTTTGGTCATGTCACTTCCTGTGGAGTTTCTCTTCTCATTGGTCGTGGTTTGAAAGGAGGGAAATGGGGTGAGCAGGAGGAGAAGGCCTAGGATAAACAGCATCTTCAGCCAAAAGCCACCAGCAGTACGCAGAGATGGAAAAGGCTTTTGCAGTATCTGTATGTTATGCTGCTGGAAACTTATGAACTCTTTCCTCTATATTTCAGTGACCAAGAGTTCACAGGATTTGCCAGGTGTTTCCTATACATGAAAATAAAATGGAAAACTTGAATCATAACTGAGATTAATGCCAAACATTTTCTGCTAAGACATGTTTAACCTTTATTTTTCATAGAGAAGAATTTTGCTTGGCATGCAAGATTTTTTTCAGAACTGCCCAGCTTCATAGTCATAGAGTTCCCATTCACTTGGGGGTTCAGTGCCATGCAAAATGTTCATTGGTGGTAGCTGTTGAGGGAAAGAGGCAATGTATGTGCTTTACCCCCTCAGATTTTCCTGCTCAGATTTGAGGCTCAGTCTTGCTACCTCTACTTTCTATTAGATGCTTAAGCTGTTTTATAGCTTCTTTCAAAAATGTATCCTGTGCCACTGCTAAAGTATGTGAACAAACAAGTATCATAATGATTAAATATTGAGTTGAAATGCTCTTAAATACTCAACCTTTACACGATGATTATGCAAATTGCTATTTTAAATTTCCTCAGAAGACCATGCTTATTCTCCATAGTACAATTAGTCAAACTTAGCCCTATTAGTCCAGTAATTTTAGGCCAAAATTGGGGTCAACCTAGGACAAATTGCAAGAGAAGCAAACTCAATTGATTTTGTATCCTCAGTATGTCCTGAGGGAGGGAAAAAAGTCCCAAGGAATCCCATTGGTGGAAAGTTTTGAAAATCACCTATTTATGACCATGTAATACCAAAAAAACACCCCTTTTAACACACAGGTGAAAAGGGTTCAAAATTTTACTTTCAGATATCACTATAAACATTCACAAGTTGATTACATACACAAAGACAAGAAAAAAAAGTCAATTACAAGTTCTTTGAATTATTCTGTTTACACATGCATATCACACATTATCTGATTTGATATGCACTAATAAGGAATATAAGGAATAAATGCCGGAACAGATATTTAAACAGTGAATTAAAAGGTTACTATATATATAGTAACCTTTAAATTTACTGTTATATAGTAACCTTTTAATTCAAGATACAAAATCAGTTGAGTTTGCTTCTCTTGCAATTTGTCCTAGGTTTTTTCATAAAATGACTGGACTATATAGGCTTAAAGTCAGCTTGCAATTAAGTTTTATTTTCATTATATATATTTTTTAAAGCACTAACAGTGAATCAAATGTTAGTCCAGAAAATACAGCAGTGCCCTAGTAAACCATTAATAGTGGCTTGCCAGAGCAAATTAAATTTAAAATAAGCAACTCTGAGCAGGAAGGAAAAAGGTGACTTGAGCGGGAAGTCTAGAGTCGCTGTTGGAGAGGCTATGCAGAGAGCTAACAGAGCCTTACTGTATAGCACTCTGGGACACTGCACGTCTTTCACTATACAGAGTGTTACATAATCTTCTGCACCCACATCTTATGAAAACCACTAAAAGGAGTATGTCCAGGCTTCACTTTAAATCTCCAGAGAATTAAATAAGTCAGATAGCATGTTGAAAATACAGTGCTCTGCCACACAGCAAGCATATTCAAAGTGTTGTATGTTGATGCATGGATTCACTGACTACATGATTGGACTGAATTAAAGTATTCATATCCTTCACTTTTCAAGTTTAATTTGGCATTCTATCACAGTAATCATATAGATGGGGGAACCCTAACCCTAACCCCCCCCCCCCCAAAACAAACAAACAAACAAACAAACAAACAAACACACCACTGAAACTCAGCTAAAATCTTTGACACATGATACCACAGCATACCTGGTTGAACTATTCATACATGTGCATCATCCACTAACAACACAGTATAAATTGCTACTGAAATCAACCGTGTGGCAATAAAACGTTTTCAATGTGTTAAAGCACAATAGAGCAGGTTGACTTTTCTTTTTCTACATATGTACACTGTTTTTGTCACTTATTGACTTATTCAAAATGTCATTTTCGTGAGAATGAGTTTTCAGTTGTGTTTAACAAAATGAACTGTAATACCAATCAATGAAGAGTTACAGTCTGCAGACATCTACTTAGAGCATATGAATTCATACATTAAAATGATTGCATTCACCACTATGATACCATAACAGTATATTATCCATGGAGAAAGATAAATAACCTACCCAGGTAATGATTTTGTCCTTGGCTTTATGTCTGTCGTTGTGTTGCTCCCTCCATCTGATTGGAAAAGCTCATATAGATTTGCTGGGTATGAACTTGGAGGAAAGACGAGAGAGAAAGGACCACCACTAGAAAGGAGGAGAGCGATAAAGTCCGCTCCTACTTAAGGACCCCCCCTCTCCACCCCCACTGGTCCAACTTTCTCAACCACCATGGAAAATATTTGTATTGGACATACAAATACAGTAACATTTTCTCATAGATTTGCACACTGAATATAATGAACTGCACTCCTATATTCAGCTAAAGAAAACATATATTTCTGAATTCTTCTATAGACAGTGGTTTTAAAAACAGATCCAAGATGAATTGATTGAGCTAATCTTTATTGGATAAAACATGACTTATTGATGAATTTGAATGTATCATCTTTTTAATTGATTTAATCTCCAGTGAAGACAGATTCTCTGTCCATAGTAAATTTGCCACTTTGCTGTCAAACTATATGCATGTACATTTCTATGATTAAGGCAAAGTTTTATCATGTAACAACAAAAGAACATGCCATATTGATTCCAACATTCTGCACCTTTGCATGGCTCATGACAGTTATTGGAGTTACTTGACTTATACCAGACATTGCTAACACCTAGACACAGTCTTTAATTGAATAAAGTCTTGGTTCGAGAATCATGATTCAGCGGGAATACATAGCATAACACTGCAGGTATTCAGCTCTGGCTCTGGGGGACAGGAACCTCTCTCTATATGAATTGGCTGTTTGTTGGAAGTAATGAGATGTAACTACGTGGGAGTTATGTAAGTGACCAAATATCCACCAGATTTAACGAATGCTCTGTGAAGGCACTGCATCTCTGGCCACCCACCATCCCACCTTTTGTAAACCACATGAAGACAAGTATATCAAGCATTTAAAGCAAAGGTCCTGGAGTGACATTTTTCAAGATTTTACAGGAGAGCAAAACAAAAGTTTAAAAGATTGCATCGTTTAACAGGAACCATTCATTCATGTACAGAGATCAAGATTAAGAGATCTGATATTCAAGTTAATATAAAAAGTCAACATTAAAAATGAACAGGTACCTAAAATCTCATTCACTTACTCATTCACTCATGCACTCACATAACTGACATGTTTCAGGAAAGTATTCAGAAAGTATTAGAAGTGCTCACAGAATGCTCAAATAGAGCAAGTTATTGTTGCATGTACTAAATAAGGTGAAATGTAATCATCTGAGATGATCCATCCAGGCAAGATATCATAATAAATTGTAATCCTTGTGAGAAAGTGTGATTAAAAAATAGTTATGAACATATGATAAGCACTGATAAGCTTCAGACAGTGCTCTTACTGATTTTTGAAAGGGAAAAGTATGAAATCTTTAATTCCCTACACAAAAACTAAGGTAATGACACTGTAATACTTGTGCCAATTATATAATCTGCTATGGTGAAGCCTAAATACCCTATATTTACTTCACTGTGTAAGATATATTAGATGAGATCAGAACTATGACAATATTTAGGCTGAATGATTAAGCCTTTTTTTTTCACCGTCCTATGCCTAAGGAAAGGAGGCCTCATTAACTTGGCTTAGGGACTTGTGAGAGGAGGTGTGTGTAGAGAGCATTCCTCCTCACAGAAAGTCTGATTCAGGTGAATCACATCTGGTCTTGTATCAAAGCAGGAGTAGTCATGGATGAAGAAGTTTGTAAATGTAATTAGAGCAAGTAAATCACAGTCAGTATGAACACCAAACAGGCGGAGACACACAATGCCTACACATAGACACAGCCATCGGCAAACACACACACACACACACACACATACAAATGCATCCACATGTACAAAAAGAATACACACATGCAGACATACATGTATGCAAGAACATAGACACAAACTTATACAAGGTTAGGAGACCTTTCATGCATGCACACTCACTCACTGACACATGCGCATGTGCACACATACACACACACACACACACACTTAAACAATAATGTCTAAAACAACACAACAAAGCTCTTTATCTATAAAGTTTCATTCCATTTTTTAACCCGTTTGAATGTCAAGGCATACTTTTGCTGACTCAAGGTGACCGCATGCCCCCTGAAAACTTTGTGACCAGAACTAGGAAGATGAATAATTCTGAAAACGAATGTGCCCTACATTGTGGCCACCATGGTGCTTCATTAAAACTGGCCTCTTGCATCTCTAGTCTACAATTGTAGTGATGGACTCAGTCAGATTGAGTTTGTCACATTACAGTGGTACAACAAAGAACATTTGTCACCTTAGCGTGAAATCCCGGGTGGGTGGTCCCACCTCATCAGTGCCTCCACCTAGTGGCAGCCACTGGGAACAGCTCCGCCTTACCTGCCTCACGACATCATAGACCACCCTCATGCCCCTGACCTGGTCTTAGCCTTCGGAAAATGGCTGGAGACAAACCTAGGGTAATACGGTTAATGCACACCTAACAAAATACATGTGGTCATGCGTGCGTATTTCACAATTCCAAATTCCACAGAAGCTTCCTAAGCATATTTGTTTTGAGCTAAAGGTAAGGGAGGATCTGTTCCTTCACTATGTGTATTTTTAATCTCCTTGGTCTCCTAAGTCAACCCTCATCCTATCTTTTGGTCAACATGGCCGATTTATTTTTATTTCTGGAAATATACCTATTTATATGCCTTTGCATAACACAGAGTAGCATGATTATCTAACACTCTGGGAAAGAAATAAGCTTCAAATTGCATGAGCAAGAAAAGTGAGAGTTATAAAATATCACTGCTAAGGAACTTCATCTGCTATTGTGATTGTCCTTAATTTATCCTGTTTGCCTTTCTAAACCCAAATCTACACTGCTTAGTCATCACAAAACATTGATTATCTGGAGGGGCTTGCAGTAAAAAACAAGATTATTTTTTTCAAATGTGCTGTTGGTGTTGGCTACTGACAGTGCACTAAAGTAATCCTGAGATGAAAATATGTGATGTTGAAGTCTGTGTATTTACTTACCCCTTTATTGATTCAAATTTAATGAAATGTCTAATGGCGAAGGCAGAAACAGTGCAGGCATTGATCTGGCTGTGATTGAAGTGATGGTCAGTACTCCCATGTTGCTTACATTGGACCTGGCCTCAGAGATTAGAATAATATAAGCACATAAGCCCTTGCTTGTTTCTTGCCTCTCCACCCATACACCCCCCTCCTTCTCTTTCTCTGCTGCTGCCTCTCACTGCCTCTCGTTTTCTCCCGTTACCTCTCTCTACATTTTGAGCTTTTTATTTGCATGATTACACTGATTATCTTATGCAATATCTGTGCATGCATGTAATGTTGAGCATATTGGGGAACTGCAGTTCCTAGTGCCCTTGTCTTTATGAGGTGTTGATTAAGCCACTGCCCATCACTTTGTAGCTCCACAGGAGCACGTGGGCCTGTGCACATACTGCTATGCCACTGAGCGTGTATGCACCCACTCCACCTCTCCTCCCCTCTTCCCCACTTTGCAGATGTTAAGGAATGAGGGGGTAGTGAAGGGGGTTGCTTTGAGTACAGAGGCCTCTCTCAGGTCCTTTACTGCTGGCAACAGGAAAAAAAAATGACATCAAAAATAAATACATAGGAAAGCTAAATCATACCAGTAAACCCAAATGAATCTCACTCTTTGGCTGGACATTAAAGAGAGGAGTGGATGTTTGTGAATGTACTTTTTCTCCCCATCGTTGTGTTCTGTCCTTATACAGCCAGACATGAGCGATTTGTACAACAGGCTACGCTGTGTTTCATTTCAAATGTTACATTATGAGGCTTTAACCTTAGAGATACATGGAGGCGTTTCCTATACAAAATAAGTAATATACATGTATTTAAACTAGCATACCAATTCATGGGGGATTAGACTCATACATTTCAATAAATAATCGTTTAAATGATACTGTGGCAAGGCACTTGTTATTTTAATGTGTATATTCTTGTGTGGATTAAATCAAGCTGAATGAATCAACCCATGATGTTTCAACACAACTCATTTATTTATGCTTTTGCTTTAATAATCTGATAACACTGCTAAAAAATGACATAAGGGTTATAAGGGTGCCCTTTCTGTGATCTGTAGCAGGTAATTTGTGACTTTTATTACAGAGCCATTAAAAAGCATACTGGACAAAATATACCTTAGCATCCATGTTGACTGTACATGTCATGGGTAATTAATGCGGTTTATTGTACATGTAACATGCAGGAAAATCAAACTTATGCCAGTTTTGTGAACATTCACTGTCTGCAGCCATCTACCTTGTACTCAGATACAAAATCATCAAATGCTTTGCAGGCCTTTTTGTAGGAGAATCCTCTACATTTTCTCTCTTCAGGCACTTGTTCAACCCAGGTGTTTAATTCCAACAGATACTGCATCCTGCAGAGAGTGAAACGCCAGGTTTACAGAGGGAGAATGAATCAATATAATATAATATAACATTTTAGAGATCAAAATCCTTCACTAATATCATTGACCAGACTTACTGTCCATTTGAGGTGGTTGTGGTGCCATCTTTGCCCATGATGAGATAGCGTTTGCCTGTCTCCAGCTGTCCTTTACACTGAAGCCTCTTGGCGAACACTCGAATAGCATTTTCAGCTACATGAATATCTCCATCTGGAAGACACCGAGTGTATAACCATTTTGTTTTGCAGCAGCATCATTAAAACTTAAATATTAGTACTATAACATATAAGTCTTGTGGGTATACTTACGTGCTCTGAGTACCTCGGTTACATTAGCAGTGTAAAGCTCAAAGTTGCTCTTCACAGACAGACTGAGAACTTCAATAATGTATCCTGAAATAACACAACCATCCAGAAAGGTTATGCCATTTGGACATCTAGACCATTTGGACATCATTAATTTCATCATAATTAAGTTTTAGGGTCAATGCTAAATCCCGAGTCGTGGCACTTTAAGCATCTTTATTCTAGCTGAATGTTTTTATGTGTTCCACTGCATTTAAGACATTTTTGAATGTCACTTACTGCCTTACTGATGTTTTTTAGAGGACTCTGATGAGTTTTTTTCAGAGCTAACCTGCTTGAGCCTCCTAATGGTGACAACTTTGTCACCACAATGTCCAGCAAACACAGTCCCAGCTGTTCCAGTTTCACTCTCAAATCAAGGAACTGGACCAAAACACTGTATTGCCTTGTGCAGTACTGACCGTAATCCACAGTCGGGAAGAAGCAAGCATGTTGTAAACGGTCATCCAGTGTGATCCTTTTACCGTTGACTTTCTCAAATACACTTTTTTGTTTATGACAGGGTCCTGGAGAAACAACAGATGTTTCATGATATTTAGCATCATATGCATAAACGTTAAGAATATTACTCAATAAGTAAAGGCATGTTTGTCAGTTTCAGGCTTGAAATAAAGGCTTACTTTCTGCACACTGGCACACATCCCCTGAACACAGTTTGGAGACCATCTTGCTTCTTTTGGGGGCAGAGTAGACCACAGTACACCTTCTGTCTGTGAGGAAAGCACAAGAAGTCTGTAAATTCCTGGTGAATGGAACAAAGATGTCCCCTAGCACTGATGAACAGAACGTGCAGAAAAAAAATTATTTAAAAAATTGAACAATATATATTTATAATAATAATAATTTATGCTTACTTGGTTCATAATAGTCATAGAATGTGGCAGGAGCAGGCTGTAAAAGGCCAATTGGCACCCTCTGGATAGCGTCAAATTTAATAGTCTCACTGCTGTTTACTAACTAAAGTAGAGAGAGAGAGAGGAAAGACAGAGGAAAAGAGAGACAGAGAGAGAAATTTAGTTTTGAGCATTTAAAATTCTTGCATATCTGTATAGATTTCAGTCTTACCTCATTGAAATAGATCACTACTCTTCCATAGGTGACCTCATAATGAGAAATGTATTCTTCTGGCGGCTGTTTTAGCTGTCAAAAGATAAGAATCAACTGAGACAGATGTTCATGCCAACGCTGTGTCAATTTCTCCATGTGTTTTTTTTTTCTTTGCCAGCTAAAATTTGGCCCAGCTGAACCATGATGTGGATGATGACACTGATGATGAAGGAAGATGGGCACCAACCCTGTCAAGATCCTCAGTTACAGCCTCAAAACCACTCAGAAGTGTGATGTCAGCAATGGCCATTCCTGTGAGATTCCTGCTTAGGTCGTGACTACACAGAGGGGAATAGACACAGGCGAATTGAGATGCTGATCTGATTTTGTGACCCATTCCAACAAAGGTCTACACACTTTATGGGAGGCAAACATGAACATCATTTTCACTAACCTGATGGTGACCTCATAGGTAACAGTGTCTTGTGACTTTGAGCTGTCATCAGTATCTCTCCTGTAGCGGGTACGAGCATCAAACCACTCAATAGCTGACCGTGGGACTCGATCCTTTTTCGCTGCATCATAGTCTTCATATTCATAGTAGTCATAATTTTCCATGATTGTAGCTGATGAGACAGCAGTCATCAGTACAACAGTATGTTTCCTTTTCATCATTGCATTAGATTTTGATTTTTGAAATGGTATAAATGGCCAAGACTTACTAGTGTACTTCACTTTCCCCTCCACTTTGACATTGATTGACAGTTCCTGACAGTGATCCTTAGGCTCCAGTAAATGATAAGCCTTTACAACCTGCCAAACAGACTGGTGCTTTACCGTACGTTTTGTTTCTCTTAAACATTATTGAGACCTTAAATCAACACAAACTCACTTTCAGTTTGACACTCCCTTCTCCTGTTACCACCACATTGATGTTGTTCCCAATCATTTTCTAAGATGGGCACACAGAAGAGAAAAGAAAAGAGAAATAAAGACTGTGTAAGTATGTAGTAAGACATTTATGCATGCATTCAAATGTATTTCTTGCAATGCTTTATGCTACCTTCAGCTCTGATTCCACTCTCTCCCTCCTGTTTTCCAGAGACAGCTCTATTTTGTCACTCTTTCCTGGAACAGTGAACCTTGCTCCCACTTTTGTGAAGGCCCTTGTAGGCCTGTTCAGCTCATGCTCTGAGAGGGCTTCCAAGGCTATAAAGGTATCCTGAACATGGTATGATAAGTATTAACACATTTGATTTTTGTGGTACAAGATTTGGAACATGGGGATTGCATGAAGCCTACAGTACCATGCCTATAGAATTTTATTTCTTCTTCTTCTCAATCTGGCATCACAATTACCTGTGTTGAGCTGAAACCTCCTCCAAGTCTTTCTTGTGAAGTTAACCAGCAGGCTGCACTGTCTGCCCACTCAGATTCCCCAAGTGTTACTGCGGTTAGGAGGGCATAAGCCGTGGTTTCCACTGTGACGGCGGCCTGTTCCACTTCAGCATTATCTTTCCATACACGGCACCCATTTGTCACTGATTAGTTAAAGGAATATAAAATAAATGCATGGGCAAAAATGATGATGCATTTAATAAGATTTTGAAATAATATATTGTCATAGGCCTTTTCATTTTAACCACACTCTGATGTGACATGCCTTCAGTAGCCAGTGCTTGGAGTTTGTTCCAGGCCGGTGAAGCCTGTGTTTTATCTGACAGGCAAACTGAGAGGCAGAAGGCTGCAATGGCAACAGCGTAGGGGTTCTCAAGCTCATCAACATGTGACTGAAGGTACATTGTTGCTTTTAGAATGCTTGCTTCCTGGTGGAAAGTGACACAAAGAAGGTCACTCAATTTGTTGCGCCTAATTTTTCAAATTATTTAACACTGTTTGTTAGCTAAGATTAAAATCATTAACTAACATTAATATTATCTCACCACATTGTTCTGCTGGTCCTCTCTTGTGAACTGAAGTGCCCGGTTCAGTGCGAGTGTCACAAAAGCTGTCATGGATGCATCTTCATCTCTGTCTCCAATTCTTCCCTACATTAAAAACAGAGTGACAGTGTTTCACCCAGCTCATAGCTACTGACTCTGCTGCCAAATCACACTTTATAGTTCTCTAATTTATACAGCTTTTGAAAGAGTTAACCTTCATTCCTCTGTGCATCACTGGATTTGGGTCAGTGAATGACCCATCAGGTTTCTGTACTGAGAGCAAGTAGCCGACTGATTGACTGATTTCCTCTGCAGATACAGCTGTAGACCTCCTCCCCTGCTCTCCAGTAGCCACTGACTGACGTTCTGCCACCAAGGACATCACTTTCACTACATGGGCAGTCACCCTGAGGACAAAACAAAGAACAGACAAAGAGAGGGAAAAGGGGGATGGAAAAAATTAAGCAAAGATGAAGGAGAGGGGATAGAGAAAACTTACCTACAGTCTGGGAAATAGCTACCTTAGGTCCTAAACTGTTATGGCAGCATAAAACACACAGTACACTCACCAAGCACTAGATGGCCGTGACCACCATGGTCCATAAGATCCATCAGATTTTTTATAAGTCAACATTCTTAGATAACCTGATAAAGAGAAACTTTTCTCAGCAATCAGCATGTTCAAATTACACAGCAATGTCCTCAGACCTGCATCATACTTAAATAACACCATTCTCTCCCCTCAAATGTGTTGTATATTGTCTCACAAAAAGTCAATTATCAAATAACATGTGATAGAATTTATCAAACTTTATGCTGCTTTAAATATTCTTTGAGTCAAAATTAAGCTAGTATATATTCCCACCTCTCTCTGCGAAATTAAGAGCCTCATCTCTGGTACCAACAGGCAGCTCAAACCACAGCTGATTAACGTCAAGGTAGCGGAGGGCAAAGACAGTGGGGCCTAGTTTCGTCATTGTCTGTTCTGCACATCCGGTAGGCATTCTGAGCATAGCAGCAACCCCCTTAGGAGAGAGGAGTTTCCTCACAGTTGCCTGGCTAAATCCATCCTCTGTATACAATGGGATATTTGAGATGAGCAAGGTCAGTAGAAAAGACATTAAATGTCTTTTACACAGTAAAGACAACTTGGCATCTAGCTGTACATACCTTCCATCTCAATAAAGATATTGGAGCCGGATTCAGGAACTGTGTCATCTGGAAGCATTCCATCAATGATGAATGAGTCATCATTCTCCCCTGAGAAGACAAAGAGATGCTGATAGATTAACTATGATTTCCTAAAATATGCTCTCCACTGAGAATTAATACAGTGATTAATTTCAAACTCTATTGAAAACAAAAATGCTGTTACAACTCACCGTCTAGTTTGACCAAACGAGTTTTCTCCTCTCTGTGCTCTATACCCTCAGCCTACAACATGAGAGATGTGTGTTGAGTTATTGGGTGCCTTGTGACATACACATCAAAATTTCAGAACTCCTTTAGAGACCCAGCTACAGCAAAAATGTCCTCACTGGACACAATTTGTAGTGAGGTGGCAACTTTGTACATGGTCCCAATTACTTAAGTTAGGTATTTTTTAATTTCAGATGCACATATGAAACCACTTCCAGTCTTAATGCAGCCAAGGTGGTGTATGTATCCCACTGATGCTGTTGATGCATATTTCACACATACCAAGAATTGTATTGGAAGCACTCTACCACCAATAATTTAGCATCTGCTTGAAGGCAAAAAATACAAACAATATACTTTTGTAGATAATTGTAAATAAATTCAGGCAGTAACGGGTTTAAACTTGTCTTTCACAAAGAGGAGAAATACATGTTTGTTACTCACCCAAACGTTCAAAGTCTTTTCAATTGCATCCATTCCTGCCTCTTGCTCTATATCATAAATGTGTATCTTGATGGGTATTTCACCTGTTACCATGGGGACCGCAGAGAAAGTGACAAATTGGGAAGACTGGGGCTCCATGGTAATGTTAACAAAAGCTGTAGAAGTGGCTGAACCAGGAGAACAAAGCCCTTTAGTTTGCTCCATGTGGACTGCCAGCTATAAAAGCAAGTGTATAGAGAGAAAAAAAAGAAAAGAAAGAAAAAAGCATGATGTGTATTGCACAGTGTCACTGTATGTCATAATTAGGCTACAATGTATGTTGGAAACTTTTACCTGTACAGGGTCATCTTTATAGTTGTAGATGACAGGTGTGATGGCTATGTGCTCATATTTTTTCACTGAGTAAGGCAATCTCAGAGACACAAATATGTCCTTAAATGCTCTAAACTCCCATGGTTTTGCTACACAAAATCCTGTAGGATATAAGTAAGACAAGACAAATTGCAATCATTCATAACAAGCCTCTCAATCAAATATGACATGTATTTCTTAAGAGGAATGTTATTGCCATTTCATTTTTGCATTACTGTTATTACATTATTACCATATGATGGAGATAAGCTGATTGCTTGAATCTCCCAGGTGGTGATGGAATCAGGTAGAGTCAGACGGTGACTAAAAAGAATTTTCAATCACAATACAATAAATTAACCACTTGTAATACAATGAACCTGAAGCATGGCTGCATTTACATTTTATTCTGTAGACATTGCAGTGATGCTTTTATCCATAGTGACTTACAGCGAGCAAAACAGCAAAATAGTCTGTTTTCTCCACTGCCAACCTTAGAAACAACAAATACTGCCACTGAATCTACACTAACGGTCAAATATATACAGACAACACCATAGGGAAACAAAGGACATTATGACAGTAACTTACTAGTGTATTTCATTGAAAAAAAAAAAAAAAAAAAAACTTTATAAGCTGATCATCCACTTTTTACCTTAATTTGCCATTCACGTCATATACTTTAAATGCAAAGCTTGGAGGGAAATATCGCCGAATGTTATGCCTGGCGGTGTCAGAAAAGTAGTCCTCAATGTCCAATGCACTGGCAGCTGTAGAAAAGAAGAAAATTAGATGTTTGCATTTCAAGTCTCTCCATCATTAAAACCAAACTTATGAAATGCTATTCCATTTCATTTTTCATGTGTTTAGCATCTATAATCACAAGTTATCTCTACTTCTCCCAAGTTCTTGCTGGGCATCCTCTTGTCTCTTCCTCTGTCTCAGCTTTTCTCCCTGACGGCAGCAGTCAAGGAAGACCTCTGCACAGAGAGGGTCTGCATCTAGCTGAGAGACCCTCTGAGCCCTTTCCTCACACGTTCGCTTCATGGGGATGAGAGTGAAGCCATGAACACAACAATTTTGCAACTTCTCACTGGAGTAGTTAGTTTCTGGAAGTGATGGATAAAGAAAACATGTTTTCAGCATATCCTTTCTAGAACTGGTAAAGATTCTCTCAGATAGCAGTTGCTATGCCAGTATGCTGTCTTACTTATTTTCATCATTTCCTGTTGCAGGTCCAAAGAGCGTCTTTGCCGTACAAGAGGTAAGTTGCAGCCAAACCCTGGGAGAGAAATATCAGTTTAGAGCTTAAAGCAATGTTATTCATTGTTCAGTCTTGCAAAAGTGTAGGCAAGTGGCTACATCTCCTCACTGCTGGAGATATCCAACTTTTAGACTCAGATACAGTTTAAATTCACAATCATATGAACAAAGAGCCATAATAAAGCAGTGCAAGGGCAATGATAGAGCAGCCAGCAGAACTAGATATAAGTCAACTAAACAATTCATTTTTGACTATCATCTGTAAACTGTGCTGTCCTCCTGTGCAAGAGGCAGTAAACACAAGTTTTAACAGCAGCTTATTTTATCTTCCCTATTTAGCCTTTTTATTATTCATGGACTTCGGTCTTACAGCCATGTTTCCTCATTTACTGTATATCTGAAAATGATATGCATGCATTGAGATCATGTTATTGATTTTAATGTCTTTTCCTGTCACAGGGTACTTAAAGCAGCTACAATATGATGTCAAATAGTACTTTGCACAGGCCCAAGAGCAGCTTTGAGCCCTTAGAAATGCCATTGCCCTTTTAACCATCTAAAGCAAGGCAACATGTATATTTAGAGTTGAATATGTGTTCTACAAATATTTTGCAAATGTTTATAAGTATATCATGACATTTTCAGTTGCAATTCAGGTATGCCTGGTAATATTTCAATAATAACCAAAAATTTTGCAGCATATTCTCTTTTGAGCTATCTGATCACACACCATTCCTTTGATCTAGCATCAACTCATGTTCATCAGCTCTCCGTTTCTATCCCTCATGAAATTTTTATGACTAATCAATAGTAAGGCCACTGGAATGATGGTCAGTTATATCCCCCATTCATAACTTTTAAGGAGTTACTTACTGTAAAGATGATCATGGATGGACAATAAGAATGTACTCAACACTGGGATGCAGGAAAACAATCAGAATCACATTTTTGAAGACAGCTTGTGCTCTTTTCCTACCCTGTCTCTGTAGTGAGTTCATAGACCGAGATATAAAAGTCAGGCCAGCATCATTTATTGTGGATTCGGGGTCAGCTCCTCCACCATATGAGCAACCAAGGTCATATGACTGCATGGAGGAAAACACCTGAAAAAGGCAGATTAAAAACTCTGTTTCACCATGCTATTGTGTATGGATTAAAATAAATCTTGATATACTGGGATTCAGAGGAAACTACATAAAACTGTTGGTATAACATGAAACAGGAGTGGCCTTACCTGCTTGGCTGTGAGTTTATTATCAGCCTTGAGAGCATAGATGGCCTTGTCCACTGCCAGCAAGGCCACTTTGGCTTTCTCATCAGGCAAATCAATTATTAGTTCTGCAGTTGATCTAGGGTTATATTGATGGAATGGTGTAGACACCTGAATTTAACAGGTAAGAGGGTAAATTCTTCCTTTAGTAAATCAAAATAAAATATTAAAATTGTAAATGCTCATACACAAGGTGAGCTTGGTAAATGTGCCAGTGTGGTACCATAAGCTTTTGTGTATATTTGTTGGGCTGATAAGCGCTGACCAGCATTATTATTGATCCTTAGCTGTCAAGAATCCAGCTTGTTTCCAGTAAGATCTTATCCAGCTCTCCCTCTCTTTCTCCCCTCCCCTTCTTGTTCCGTTTTGTGTTTGCCTTTTGTGTTTGCTGGTCTGGTTTGTCTGTGTACCTGATTTCTATGTCACTTTGCAGATATCAGTAAATCCTGCCCTCCCTGCCTCAGCTCAATCATCTGGATTGAATAACCATTTATTATTAGTCACATAATTCAGAAAAAAAAAATAGTAATAGTACCAGGCACAAACACACACACATACCGTAAGGCATGCACACATAAACTGACACAATCTGCAAACACTATAATCAACAGAGGTAAAGGTCTGTTTGTTTACAGTGTCACATTTATCTTCACTGTTTACTCACCTTGACCTTCTCCTGACACATATCCTCTACATCTACCCGTACAGAGTCAGCAATGACGTCACCATGCTTGTTGTAGTAGTAACCAATCAGACGGAAGGATGGAGCCATATCAGGTGTTATTGGCAGGTTGTCTTTAGTTACTGTTCCAGATCTGAGGGAACCATGTTTCACCAGTATCCCTCGACTAAAGACCTACGACATGAGCAAGTTGTTAAAACAACAAGCCAACAAACAAAAAACTAATTCTTGTGAAAACCCCTCATTTTGAATTTATTCAGATGTGCCTCACCATGTAGTATATGAGGTCTCTACGTGGACTGCCATTTAAAGTTTGGTATGTAACAGAAAGGGACTCTCCCACAGTGTGCATCCTGTTGGTAATGCTCAGGTACAGGTAGGAGCCATGTGGTGACGAGGCACGTTGGATGACTTTGCTCTCTTGCAGGCCTTCGCTGGTGATACTAACATCAATGGTTACCTCGCCTGCAGCACCGTCTCCAGAGGGAAAATTGAAGACAGCAAACACTGCCCCCTGCTGGTTGGTGGTGACTTGTCTGAACCTTTCATGGGATGTTGGTGCATTAATCTTTACTGGCACATTAGCTGCTGGGGAGCCATCTGGGAGACGTGTGATCACCTGCCATAACAACACATACTTCCTTATCATACAAAACCATCAAAGGGCCCTTGTGTATGTATGTATGAATTAATAAATGAAGAGTTCATTTGCAAAAACAGATATCTCCATTTGAATTTATTAAATCTTTTCAAACTGTTTTGAATTTTATTACAATTTACTTCATATTTATTTCTATTTTTTATATGTTTATTTAGCCTGGCATAATGTTTATTATCCTAAATCATGCTTTGTTTGTGTGTGTATATTTGTGTGTGTGTACTCCAAGCAGTATCAGTGAAAAAGGTGTATTGATTTTAAGGATGGCTTTTATCTGTTTTTGCAAATGAACTCTTCATATGAACAAGCATGTGTCATGTATTTTTCAGGCTTATTTTTCAGGCTTACCACCACATCTAGTGGAATTCCAGGAATGAAAAATGAGCGAGTTCGAGACAGGTCAATGGTGTATCGTTGGGAGACAATGGGAAGGAAAATTTCTGCCTCTTGTAGTTCACCACCTTGACAAACAATGGAGATTGTTTTTATTAGCTCTAATAAAAAACTATTCCACTACAAAATTATTCCAATAAAATGCCCTCCTAAGAACCCAAAGTGTTTCTGTGGTGCACAATAATAAAGGGAACCAGTGTAGTTTTCCTTGTAAAGACGCTGGGTTTTGTCTCGAACAAAACACATTGTTTGTGTTCTTGAGGCCAAATAAATATGTTGAATGCATGTCTGACCTTAAAGGACATTTGCAGAGTTGCATTGTCTGCATAAGTGTGCGTAATTTGTCGCCCCCATGCTTATGGCATGCTGGAAGAACAAGGGATACAAACAATAAAGGTACCCAAATTTTCCTAGTGTGCGCTATGGTGACATTAATGGTCACAAACTACACTAGGTAGCCTTTAAGTAGTCAATATTCTTCCTATTAAGCTGTCTGTGTAGTATAATCCTGTCCTTATCTATGACAATGTTTATGTAAAGCTTGATTTAAATTGTTGTATTTCCACATGCCTCTGATATCTCTAAAATCCCTTTTTGTGTTCCAGTGTGTGAATTACTTTGTATGTTGGTGACAGTCACAGCAAAATATAGCTCATATCCATTCTCCTGTAAATCAGAGAGGGTATTCCTGTGCTGAGTTTGGAGTTGCCTGTTTATATCAGCTGTCTTGAGTGTAACTGTTGCTGTCCCATCCTGGACCTGCAAGAAATGATGGATACATTTGTTTCCAAATCAAACTTAAATGTTATGTAACACTTCTTTATTTGTCTCATTGAAATTACTGGCAGGTTTTCAGTCCAGTCTCAGTTGTTGAGTACTTATAAATTTTGGGTAAGGGTATGTTCTCTTACCGAACCAGTTGACTCCAATCCCTTGAGAAAGACAGGCTTCTCTGTTTTACCACCACTAAAGCCCTTTTTCACCACCCCACATCGAGTGTGGAAAGCACCTTTGACCTTCTCCCCATATGTGTACCTGCAAAGAAGCATTACATGTGATGAAGCTCTGGAAGATATAGTGTTTAAGATGAACACCCCCAAACTAATGTGCCTGTCAGTTATTACTTAGCATAACAGAACTGTTAATGGTTGCTTAATAAATTAATCAAAGCTTACAAGGCTGAGATGGTTAAGTTAAACTCTTCAGTGTCCAGCAAAAGATAGCTTTGCTTCATTCTGATGTTCACCTCAAAACTTGGTAAAACTAGCATGTGAAAAAACAAACAAACAAACAAACAAAAAAAACATATATTAAGGGGCAGGAATATGTCATATATTACTAACAAAATTGTTCTAAAATAAGCATGATATCCAGTGGGTACCTCACCAAATTTCTGGACTTTGAATTCTCGAGCAGCAGCATTTTCTTTATCACCGTCATAATGGGCTGTAATCTTCCATGTACCCATTCTTTTTAAAGAAAACATACATATAGTATAAATGTCATAAGCACGTATTCCCCTGTGTTAAATGTTTTTACCAGTGGAGTTAAAGTGAATCCGTCAGCGTACTCAGAGACATCTGGTATGTTCAATGTGCCGCTGTATATTCCTCCCTTTGCTCTTCTGTCCACCTTCATTACTCTGTTTCCAGCAGGGTTCTATCAGACATGGAAATCAGTTGCATTGGTGTTTTAAGATCACATACATGTCTAAAAAAATTGCACTACATGCATTTCAACTTTGAATTAATGTACAAAATTATATGCACTCACAAACAGTGATAACTGGAAAAATTCCTCATGCGGCCTCATTGTATGATCAAGAGTGAATATCCTGTAATGCACTAGCAAGAGGAGAATCCACAAACAGCATGATTAATGGTAATAAAAACAGTCTATGCCAAATACTAAAATTTTTGTAAAAAAAAAAAAAAAAAAAAAAAAAAAAAAATGGACTACTTTCTTTTACCTCGCTGTGTTGGGTTGTAGATTGGCTGATCAGTCTGAATGAAAATATAGCCCCTGTGTTTAGAGACCAAGACCCTTGTCATTTTCCGTTCATTGAAATGTGGGCTTTCTGCCACCAGCAAAAAGTATGGAGGACTACTTTTAAATTCGGAGAGCACTGGCATCTTGTCCCTTTCAATCTGTACAGATAGAAATTGGATAATTAGGTAAATATCATCTTAACCCTGTGTAACATTTTTGTGTTCACATTTGAAATGGGAAGTTTCTCATACGATGAGCTCCACAGTTTTGGTTGGTTCATCCTCAGTGCATGTAGCCTGAACCCTCCTGGACGTCACTTCTGTATTAATCCCACTTTCCAGGTAGAGAGTAATAGGTACGTTGAACATAGAATTTTCCACCTGGACAAATACTTTCTCTTTAACGCCCACATGGAACACACTGGGAGCCGAGATGAGGAATCTGCACATTAAGGTGGGAAATATCACTTATCTATCCACTACACCATTTTGCACATGAGAACTGTTGACTATAAATTCTTCACTTTCATATGCAGATACACATCAACAAAGCTGAAATTGTAGTTAAAGCTTACTGAACTGTCACTGAGGCAAATGGCAGAAAAATCATCACAACTGATTATAAATATTATCTTGGCATCCCCTTAAAAAATGATGTGTAAATAGCAAGTCTCACAAGCCAGAAAAATAATTTTAAGACATTGTTACATGAAAAAATAGGTTGGCATCACATGACAAATACAAATTATAGTTTCATGCAGCTGTTCCAACATTTACCCATTGTTTGTTTCTCCCAGACCAGACTCCAGAGTCAAGATGAGGAGCAGCAAAGGAAAGATGTGATACTCCATTGTCCAGCTTCTATTTTGTTGCCTGCTCTGCCACAGGCTTTATCAACAGGGTTTTATGGTTCATCCACCCCTGTATTTCTCAATCCTTTCATTTCTTAAGACACTCCCCCTGTTCCTTCGCAGAGGATCTAACTCAGGAAATCTGCAGTCCACATCTGCTCAGAGTGATGCCCGGTGTTACTCACGATAACTGTCACTACAATAGCTGTCAAAATAATAATATTGTCAGATTTAGTGCTTGAACAAATGTGCTTCTTACAGGTCCTGCTTTCTGCCTCAGCAGTCTGTCAGTAGGCTTGTTAAGACTGAAAATAGTTCTCTCTAAACAGCTTCATCAAAAAATAGGAGATTGGAAATAAAACAGGTCAAATTGGACTTGGGAAAAACACATTTTAAAAAATCACATTTGGTACTGACCTTACAAAACTTTTTTTTTTTGCATCACTGTTTGGCTTTTCTCCATGGAAAATATTTGGGAGCTGTGTTGGTTGTTATGCAATTTGGATCTATTTCTCTCATTGGTTGCTGCAGCTCAGCCTGGTTTCTCCCAAATCATGTGATTTACAAGAACTGTGTCATCTGGCTTCTCTGTTTGACTGCAGTGAAGGTTGTTTCCTCTGCACCAAATGGTTCAGGCATGGCAAACTACCCATAAAGATGTTGTAAAGGGTTTTCTCTCTATAATGATCCCTACATTGTGTTTAACAGTTTTCTCCCTGTAGTGAATCAGATCTATTTTAAACATCATGTTATCTGTTACCTTCTTGCAGAAGTTTATGCAACAGTCAGTATAACAGTTGCATAACAGTCATGTGCAGTTATGTTTCTTTTATGCAGTTCAACCTCCTTGTGTTCATTGCTGCTCAGAGATAGAGTGATAGAGTTCTGAAAAAAAAAATCATTAAGCTTCCAAGTTTTGCTAATTATACCTATTCAGGCACTGTTAAAGGCATGTGGAGGACAGGAGAATGGGTTATCATTACATGACTGCATGGTTTATGACATCAAAACTGCAAAACAAATCTCTTAAAATGGTGCATAACCCATGTCCATCTATGGGCACTGTCAGCCAGTCTGTCAACCTGCCATTAAAAATAATCAAGACAGAATAAAGCTGTAATTCTTAGGGGGCAATGTTCATGGTCAGCGAATATAGAGGGCTAGGGCATGGCCTGGTGGTACGAAGGGCAGACAGTGCATAGAGGGCCAGTGCAGAGCCTGTGATGGCACAGAGAGCATCTGAGGCAGAGAGAGGTCAGAGCCTTGCTTTGGCTGTTGGAAAGAGCCTACAGTGCAATAGTACATGCCTTAGGAGGTTACCTGGTACAGAAATAGCAAAATCATATGATGAAAAATCTGAACATGTATACATGCCCTTAACCTCCTTCACCATCTTCAGCCCTGTATCAATGAACAGTTCCATTTTAATTTAATTTTAACACAAAACAGCACAATACAAAGTAGTCAAATAATTTTATTTCAATGTGAATGCTGATGATAGTATACCAACATGCCAGTGCTGATGCACCAGCAACATGCAACATATAAATGCACCAAAATCATTGATAGAGCCCTACCTTGTTAGCATTAACACATTAGTATTACCATTAACAGTATAAATATGCTAGAATTACTTTTTTTGGTTCATTTCTTTGTATTGTGAGTAAGTGGGAGTGCGTTTTCCTCTTCCTTGCCATGATGAGACTCATGAGCTTACCGAGACACAAATGAGCTCAAGAGACTTTGATTCCCTGCGTGCTGCCTGGAAAGCAGCTGCTTCCTCCAGGCTTGCTCCTGACAGTGGCCCCACCCCACACTCCACTTGTGCCTTCAACGCCTCATCCATTTATTAATTCTTATTCTCCCCATGTGGTGAAAGTTACACTGAGGGCTTAGTGCATCATTTGCTACCTTGTAGACAGCTATTGTTTAAGAGCAGTGTACTGGAGCTTTTAGGTTTAGTTTCTTGCAGTAGCCTTTTGTCATATGTGGATATTTGGGTACAGATTTGTGAATGTGGAATATTTCTTGCATGTACTGTGCAGTCATCACAGGGGGAAATGCTATTTTAAAAAAAAAAAATCATAAATCTTTACCATTTTTCCTTTATATTTTCCAAAATTGTCATCACATAGCTGTCCAACAATCTAGTTTACTATAATAGCCAATAGTTTATAGGTCTAGGCAACATGTTCACATTTTCAGCGAGACTGATCAAGTTTATATGTTGCTCACTAACATAAAACAAATGCTACTCTTTCATTATAGGGAAAATAAGCTGTTCAATGGCTGAGGAGATGAGGCACAATGAGACAAGGCTTATGGCTGGCTTTGGTAGCTAGTAGCAGCCTTAGGGGAGGGCAGCTGTCTTCTAGATGACACTGAGGGAATAAAGTCCCAATAATGTCCAGATGCCTTCGTCAAGAAGCTCAATCTGAATTTAGAAAACTGGATTTGAATTTGGACCAGCAAAATTGAAATGATAGCTATATTAAGTTAAATTCAGTAACTGCACATCATTTTCAAGTTCTCGCATTAAAAAATGTATTGGAATTCATTTATTTGAAAAAATAATTTTTGTTAAATTCATTGGTCCATTATAAACATGATATGCAATTCAAACAAGTGCAGTAGCTGTTTTCACTAATCTATGTACACCATATTCCTCCAGTGTGGATGCTTGTTATCACCCAGCTCTGTTCTAACACATAATTAGGTGACATTTCATCAGACAGTGTCCATGTTGATCTCTGTATATCTGACTCAGTGAGAGTCGGGGGTATGATGTCCATCCACAACTCCTGGATATGAAGACAAAAATACAAGAATTGCGTTTGGACAATCAACGCCAGACTCCCTGTCACATGTGAGATGAAGTGCACCAAAGCATCATTTAGCCCTGGGAGTAAAACCTGAAAGAGATGGATGGATGGATGGGAGTTGTGTGAAAACACAAAAAAATTAATCTTGTAAAAAATATGTTTCATATTCAGTTATTTTGTTCAAGTGCCTGTGCGTCTTTCTGCAACTGTAGAATGAATGAACTATTAAAAAAAAAAAAAGCAGGTCATACTCTTAAAAAAAAAAAAAAAAAGTAATCCAAGCATAGCTGTCTCTCCAAACTAGATATTTGTAGGCTTTTCTTGGGAAAGACAGTTTCCAATTGTTTGTATGTCCAAATGGTCAAACATGCATTAGATACATTAGATATAATGAAGCAATTCTTTGTCCTTGAAAATACAAGAATATGCCTTGGCTGTGAAGTGGTTTTCAAATGAATGAATTTGTATTTGCAAGTGAAACGAAGTACACAAAGGATATTTTCATACTTACCTATTTATGTACCAACAGCACCAATTTAATGATAGTCCCAAAGAGGCATTCATCATGTGTCCCTATGCACATAAAGCAACAAACTCATATACTTTCTAACTTTTTTGCCATATTGTGAAGCCTGCACTCCTCTGCATCCATCCTCAACTGCTGCTGGTTCACTTTGCCTGTCCATGTCCCTCTCACCCTCTTTCCCTCTATCCATCTCATTTCATGCAGGACTGGGGTTACCTAAGAGACTCGGCCTCAATGGAGAAAATCTCTTTTGCTACAATTAACTGTGAAAGTGACAGGGGGAAAAGAAGGAGGGATCTACAGAGGGGTGCAGACAGACAGAAGAAAAGAGAGTGGGAAAGACAGAAGTGCCCATGGCAGGTAGAGAGATGGAAAATTAATATTTGCACTCATTTGAAAAAAAAAACAAAACAAAACAAAAAAAAACTAGAGATAAATAACAATACCTTACCATAGTTATAGATTTTTTTCAACTGAATACTTGGGATTTTTTGTTTGCAGCATTCAACCTTTTGATGAGTGTTTATATTTTGTTTTATAATGAGGGAGGTCAACTAATTTCCATGATGACCTAATATGCAATGGACGTGTTCTGTTTTTTTTTTTTTTTTTTTTTTTTTTTTTTTATTATTATTATTACTTATCCAATTTGCCAACTCACTCATAATAACACATTTTATCAAGTTCTGTAGCATTTCATACATGAAGTAGGATTAGACCAAATTAGGTTGAATTACACTGATCCCAGTAAAAATGAATTATGTCTATCACCATAATTTCTAAAAACTGTGGAAGGAGTGACCACTGGGTTACTATGGAGAGGTGTACACAAAAGGGTGTGGCGTGGGAATGTCTCCAGGGGTCAGCAATGAGGGTGAAGGGGTCAGAGGTCAGAGCCAGCTGGACAGCACACAAGAGGAGATGAGGGTGAGAAAAAGAGGAGGGGAGCCAGTCCAGAGACTGACTGCCTGGACCCAATGGGACATTAACATTGAACTGAAGGGAGTCTCACTGACCAATGCCTTTTCATGGAAAAACTAAGCTATGACACACTCATGTGTAATGGTCCGTGGTAATTGACAAGTGACAAGACTCTCATTGCGGATGCAAAAAGCAGCTATCAAAATGCAGTGGTGGATTACAAGCTATACTGGCATTTCATGATTATATGGAATTAGACCATGTTTTAGTCTATTTTACACTGATCACTGAAAAAAAGTTGTTAAACCTTTCCTGAATGTACTGCAATGGATTAGAGTCTCTTCATCTCATAGAGTTATCCTTATGAATGTGAAATATTTTGAAGGATACCAGTATGTGTATAAATACATATAACTTAATATTGCACTGGTTGCTTAATGCCTTGCCTCAGAATATAATGTAAATGGGATCTTCATTTGATTCTTGGAAACTGGAATTAACAGTAAACAGTTTTTTTACTTAACAGTAAAAAAAAAAAACAAACAAAAAAAAACCTCTAAAGTTAAATGCACATATCCCTCTTCAATTTTTGTCTCTTTATTTCACTTCTTAATAACGTACCTTAGGGAACATCGACTTCAACATTTACTAATTGACAATAAATTTCCAGCTAACTGGAGGATCATCATCATTTCAGACTTCATGAACCGCACCTTGTGTAACTGTAGAGTGTATGTGTATCTTTTTTCTGTTGTATTGTCTGTATTGCATACATGTGAAGCAAAATTTAAAAACAAACAAACAAACAAACAAACAAACAAACAAACAAACAAACAAACAAACAAAAAAAAACACAGTGAAAGACTTTTGTCAGAGGCAACAGAGATTTATTCAAAGTATGATCAGTGTTTTCTCACAATATTCACAGAAACAATGTCTGACAACTAGAGAGGCAATTTATTCACAGTTTAATTAACATCATACAATTCTTAGTGCAGATTTTTGAAACACAATATTTGACATTCAAAGTTGTTGTTTTTTTTTTTTTTTTCCCCCAGTGCCACATCACCTGTGAATATAAATGGTCCATGTATCTCAAGGGTGCACACAGGAAGGTGTGTATCTGTGTGCTCTGCCTTCCATGTTGCTGCTAGTGAAGGTCGGGTCAGTGAGGGCAGCAAGCAGTCTGGATGGGGGGCATACCCTGGTGGTCTAAAAGACAATCTAGGGGCCCAGTCCGGGGGGTCAATATGCAAATAGTCACCCCAAGTGAAAGGCATAGAGCAGATCAATGTTCTCACATTTCTCTTGCTGCCCATGACTGTGAATGTGCACGCCTACACTCGACATGAGGTTTTTATATTCAATGAAATTCAATCACAACAATAGAAAAGGCAGCTGTATTTTCACAAAGCTAAGAGCTTGATGCAACATGGGATGCAGAAGGCTAGTTTGAATGTATTTTAACAAAGACACTGAAGAAACTCTTGACACATGCATAAGACCATCAAATTTCACTGACGTGGTGCAAGAACAGTCAAAAATACATTGTACTGTGAATGGAAAAAAATGCCAAAGTAATTAATTTTATCATGGATACTGATGGAAATACCAACAAAAGCTTCATAATTGGAGGTTTCACACACCCTGGTCACCTGTCTCAGCACATGTGACACAGATGAAATTGAGTTTTTCTGTTTCAGGCAAGCCGACCCACTGCTGACCCCCAGTGGACTCTATGGCACCCATAATGCCACAGTCATATTGACTGTCTGGCCCTTGCCCTGGGGCCCAGTTCTGGTAGCAGCCTGTGTCTAACCTGATCCAGAACCAAAATTTGAAGCTACAGCTGTAGCGCAGGCCCAGCCAAACATGTGATGATGTGGCATTCTTTACCTTTTCAGACACTCTCTCCTGAATCTCTTCAGTGGTGACATACACAAGGTCAACATGGTGCTCTCTGCAGTAACTCAAGGCTTCACTCCATGTCATGTTTTCCTGGACTAGTATGAGTTTGTCTATTGGAAGAAAACAGAGAAGAAAGGAAATACTATTTTTTTTTTTTATCATTTCACATAGAATGGTATTTTTGAAGAACAAATTAAGAGAAAAATGTTTAGTACAAGTGAATGATAAGTAACTCATCAGTAGTGAAACCTTGAATATTTTCAGAGGGCTTTAGAGTGGAGAACTCTGTAGCACCGTCTGTAGTTATTTGCATTGTAGTTGAAGGAAGTGGACTCTGTGTTTCTGTCACAGTGACAGACTCTGTAGGGTCTGTAGTATTCATTGTAGTCACTTCAAATGTTGATGTAACATTGTGATCATAGCTCTTGCTTGTTGTAAAAGGTTGCTGGGTGCTTGTCGGTTGGGTGGTTGCTGGTGTTGTAGTTGTTTTCCTTGCTGTGAGAATGAGTAATACATTAGCACATACATTGAAAAGATGACAGTGATAGCTCTGTTTCATACTGTGAATAAAAATGTTTCTTAACACACTGATATAACTTTAAAAATCATCAGTTTGCTGACAGACAGTATATCATACTGTAAGCAAAGGACATCAACTCACCCCCTTGACATACAAATTTATACGTGTTGCTACACCTCAGGTCATTCCACTGCCCTTTGTCTTTGAATATGGCAGCAACACAGTCCTGATTGGCAAGGCGATTAGGTTGATTGGGCTTCCAGTAACGAAATGATGACGGGGCTTCCATCAGACCACTTCCAGGCATCTTTGAAAAGGCCAATCCACACAGTCTGTGACAAGGTCACATTCTGCACTGCCTGATTCTCCTCTGCTGACTGGATGCTGACCAGGTCAGATGATAGGTTCCTGCAGTGATTCTGAGCCTCTCTCCATGATTTGACCTCAGCGATGAAAATGTGACCAGTGGCATGATCATTACCTTCAAATGCAAATATTTATTATGTTAAACACATGCAACATGCTGACATTAAGCATGTAGGCATAATTTATTTTTAGTTCCAAATGAATCTGGCTAGTTGCAATTTTGTGATTTTACTCACCATCACATATAAATCCCCTTTTAGTGTCACAGTCACTTTCAAACCACTTGCCATCATGATCCATTGCACCACACTTATCTTGAGTGGTGTTTTGCGGCTCTCCTGCCTTCCAGTTAAGAAAGTCCAGTCCCTTATCGGGCAAAGACCAATGCCACATCCATACATCTCCAATCTCCAGTCCTATCCAGGCTCTCTTTACGTTACTTGGAACTAAAGCAATCAAATTATCCATATCTGTTGAGTTGCGAACTGTTGCCAAACCAGTGTATGTTGCTCTGCAAAAGCTCTTTGCTTCGGTGTAGCTCTTTGGATCATTTACAAGGTGAAATTCTGAAGAGGCCGATGTGAAGGAAGAAAATCCTGTGGAATTACCATAGTTTGTTTGGGGAAAGCTAATTAGAGCAGTTAGAGCAGTGGCAGTAACAATAGCAAAAACAAACACAACATTTGTAGATCATGTCTAAGTTCAATTTTCCACTAAATGTCAACAAGTATTTCTTTCTAAATATATAAACTGTTTGTGTCTATACAAATAGCAGGAAACAATATAGGGAAAACTACAGTGGGCACAAACCTGAGATGAACAGCAGACACAAAATTTTAGTCCCTCTCATCCTGATGAATCACAATGTTCGATCTTGATCATGGCAAACCAAAGGACAAAGATTAACTTCGATGACAGTTTCCAAGATCTAACAAAATCACATTGTTCTCTGGTTATAATCAGCGGAGCGAATTAGCAGCAAGAGGGCTGACTACTGAGAGCAGCATGCGGTGTGTAGATGTATAAGAATGTGACTTAACTTGTTTGTAGACACCTTTTTAGGAGCTATGATGTTGTAATAGACAAAGCAGTTTTACAAGTTCCTCTCAGTCCTACACATTACAGGCTGCAGGGTTTGATATTGTTGTAAAGAAATTATACAAAAACAGTTGTACATACATTATGATCAAAAACTGTAATCATGAGGGAACAACTTTGTATGATGACTGTATGAGTCTGTTGACATGTAAAGGCATTATTTCCTCCTATTATCTTCTGCAATGTGGCAGATTGTGCTAAAAATTGCAAACTAAGGGCATGTCATCCATTAGCCTACTTAAGCAGTTAAGACTGAGGGTGAGTAAACCTCAATATGCAGGGAATTATACCCAAAATGTTAACTAATACTGACTATTGTCTGAATAAGAGATTAGTTATTCAATAAAAAAGGAAATACAAATACTCAACAGGTGAGTTTGCAACCCACCCAGAACAAGGAAGTTGCATGACAAACCAAATAAAGGAGTAGAATAGGCAATAGAAAAAGGTGCATTCAGTATTTTAAATCGTAAAACATTGTGGCATATAATTGTTGGGGCAAACACAAAGTGCAACTTACCTCCCCTTTTGTATAGAAAACGTTTTAGCACTTTCCTCTTTTTACAGGTATAGCTGCTGTCTACTTCCAGTGTATCATTTCAGGTGCTCAACAGAACTGAACAATGTGTCAAAGTCAAATGCAAACATTTGCCTACTTCCCCTTCCTATTCTGAATGTAGACTATATGTGAATGAATTAACCTCATAACACCACTGTCCCTTGGTTTGACGTATCTACACTACTTTTGTTTTAATCAAACCTCATTTTATAATAGACCTGCACTGGTGCTAAATTTTAGAATCTGTTCTTATTTTATTTTTATTTTTATTTTTTTTGCCCTACATCATCTTAGTAGAGATATATCTAGCATCTTTTTCAAACATGTGCATGTTCAAATTTGTCCAAGAATTTAAGAATTATTATCAGCAGTCAAAACTAATCCCAAAGGTCAAAACTACACTAAACTGAACTAGACTAAACTAATCTAAACTCAACTGATCTAACAGCCAAAACTAATCCAATCTAAGTTTGTCCCATTCAAGAGGCACCATTATATTACCTATAAGCCCCGTGTCATAACTTTTATAATAAATCAAGCTGAAGATGCATTAATTGGTCAAATTAAAGCAATGTTTTTATTATTGTTGTTCCAAGCGTGTCATGTGACAGTGCTGTGATGGGTGGTCCCATGAGACATTTTGGCTCAAGAGATACTGGCGTTGAGCCAACATGGCTTCCATTCAGTGTGTAAACAACAACAGCGTCAAGTTGAAGTGAACTGGATCTCAGTGTCGGCCTGTTACCTCGCCCCTGCTATCTAAAATTACAAACTGTTTTAGTTATGCTGTTTTTAACGATGCATTGAACGTGTGCCTGGTAAGTATATCCTGTTTCAGCTTATTAGAATTTATCAATAAGTGCTTTTAAGACCATCAGCTTGCTCCAGTCCTCATAGCTAGAATAATTAGCTAGCTAGAACCGTAGCTAGCGAACAAGCTAATGTTAGCTAGCAGTATAGCTAGCATTCGTTATTGCTTAAGTTATATGCAAGACTGTTTTGAATACTGTTCAAATATATATGCCTATAGTAGCATGTAAACTGAATCTTGATTATTGTTATGTTATGTACGTGCCAACGTTGCGTATGTGAATACATCGACCAGTATTATGACTCCTCGAGCTAGTTTGGCTAACGTTAACTAGCCCGCTAACGTTAGCTGTCTAGGTTCGCCGCAACGTTTGGTTTCACGGGTTTAGCTATCTTAGCTAGATATGTTTGCGGCTACGTTGACTGTGTTGGCTAATGATGGCACGCTCGGCTACGGCAAAAGCTAATTTATGTGTTAAGATCAGTAAAATTTTGAACTGAGATTGGTGTATTTGCTGACAGATAATAACCCGAGGTTTCTGTTAGCAGTCAACGTTAGCAGTTAACGTTATCTAGGGAACACAGCGAATTGTTAGCAGCAGCGTTATTTACTATAATATAACAATACTGGCAACAGTGTTCATGTGTGATACAAGCAGTCGCAAATTCAAGTAACGTTAATCTGAGTGGTGTTTGCATACAGTTTATACGATGCGCCAGCTTGTTGTGTATTATTTTGTTAAGGGGAATGAATACAGTGTTATGTAAACAATATGGACTATTATTAGCATGGGTGTCTGCCCTCACTTTAATCCGTCAAATCGCCCCATGCCAGTGATGATAGGAAAAGATAGTGTGCAAGATGTCATTGCTAAACTTAACCTCATTCTGTTATCGCTGGTTGAAATTATTTCGAGTAACGTTAGTGAAACGGCACAGCACTTTGGCATATCAAACATACAGGCCCATTTAACTTTTCTGTTGTGGGATGAACGTTACCTAACTAACTTGGGCAGCTAACGTTGTTGCAACACGCAGGGTTTATAAAAATCACATACTAGCTTGTTTCCTGACAAGATGGGTAGTGTTTGAAGTAACTTATTACAAACCCCGCAATCTCTATATGTTTTACCATTCCTTCGTATTTCTTTACATCTTGAGCGGGAGTCGTGACCAAAGCAAAGAAAAAAAAATAATTGGCTGGTCAGAGCCAGGGTCTGGTGTGGTACCTTCCCTCCGTAAGGCCAGTTTACGCCTGTGCGTCAGACTGTTGCTGTAGCTACGCATTAGTTGTTTACAGCAGTGAAAGACTTACTATGAATGTCTGAAAGAACAGTGCTACTTCTGTTGTCAGGCTAAGAAAGTACAGATAAAAATGGGAGTAATTGTTTGCATTCTTTGAGATAGAGATTTTTTTTTATGTATTTCTTGGCATGAATTCCATGAGCAGTTTTTATAATATGGGGATGATGTGTTGTATAAATGAACATACTTGTGAGCCTCCCCACTCTTTCTTTCTTTGGGCATGTCTGTGTTATGCATGCAAATCAATGGACATCACATGGAAGAACCACAAAATAGCCAAGGCTACTAAAGTTTTTGCGGTGTTGCATTGCACTACAGGCAGTACCAATCTTAGAGAGGTACTTTCAGCAGTAGTTGCAAGTACTGCGACTATGACAGAAACCCACCACAAAGCTATTGTGTCAATTTGACACAGAAATATAAATTGGTCATTACTATGTACATATACATAAGATGCCATTTTGGTCCAACTGCAAAAGCGTCATGCTTTGTGAAGGTGGTAGTACTGCAGGAAAAAAAAATAAAACATAGGCAGCTTTTAATATGGTGCCATAAAGTGTGAACAAATATTTGTACATGCTGTGACTTGAAGTGTTTTTCTTTAATTACACTTCACATCAGATGGAGCTTTAGGGCTTGGCACTATGACCGAAAAATAATATTTTGATTTTAATCTCAATTTTTCTTGTCTTTCACTTACCACTACTACTGACTGATGAGCATCTTTGCGGGTATGGACATGTGACTGGTGATTTGTGTACATGTTTCTGGGCATGCTGTAAATTGGGGCTTCTTTTACAGTACTTGACAGCTGTTACAACATTATACTTAGTCAAAAATCTGGATTTTACTATTCAGGTGTGTTTTTTCTGTCGATTTAAAACATAAATTTGAATTAAGCAATCTTTCGCCCAACCCTAGGGAGCTGGTAGATTCCAAAATTGCTGTCTGAATTGCACAGTTGCGTATCAAATCCAATCCAATCCAATCAACTTTATCGTCATTTTACCGTACATGCACTAGGAATACAGATAAAGAGATGGCATTTGCAAGGGATTCCTACACAAAAACAAACCTCCTACCAATCTATGAATAAGTGCCATAAAATACAATAAAAAGCCACAGTAACCATACATCAGTACCACACATCATTCCTTTGTCCCCATAGTTTGTTAAAGTGACCCTTCTAATAGTGATAATATAAATTGCTATAAAAGTGCGATTAAAATTGCACTGCCAAACTGAGTTCTGCAGAATGCAAATAAAGTGCTAGTGTAAAAAGTAAAAAGTTCAGCTGTTGAACCATTCAGTATCCTCACCGCCTGTGGCAGGAAGCTGTTCAGCAAGGACAGTTGGGATGCACAAATCTCTCACAAAGTCACTCACTCCGATCCCCCGATAGGCTGCTGCATCTGTGCGTGCTGCCATGTAGTGAGAGGTCATTAGAAATGATTGGAAATGTAGCCTCAGTTAGGTCAAGGAAAGAAGTATTTATGTGAGGTACTTTTAGTTTTAATTAGATGTAATGACAGTAATTTGACAATAATTTTAATCCTTCTGTGCACTTTCAGAGCTTTTGACAAAGATGCACAAGTTTCTTTCATGCCTGGCTGGCCAGAAATGTGCTCCAGTGCTAATCATTTCCTTTTCTGCTGCCCTCAGATTGTAATCCTTCAGACGGGTCATCATCCTCTCCACTGGGTAGCTGAATAGCCATGTCCTCACAGCAGCCCATCAGCTCAGCCTCCAACAGCCCCACCAACGTTTTGGGTTCCCCTTTCTCAGTCATTAGTCCCTCACTTAGCTCTCCAGGGGTCACACCTTCTCTGGGATTTGGACCCATCAGTACCAATCAGGTAAGAATAATCATTCATATCCTATTAGCTGTTACCCCTTAATTTCATGACAGTTGCTGTTTTCCCACTGGCACTTTTGGCTGCATTGAGTCAAACCAGTTTAAGTGTGGTGAGCTGTGTTGAGCTATGCCCAAGCTGGGCCATCTCCAGAGTAGGGCCAAAGCATGCCGCCTCCGCTCTCAAATGAGATGCATTGTCATTAGAGGGGTTCGTCATCATTGATTGGCTGGAGAGAAACTGAACAGCTCTGAAACAGAGCTGCATACAGCCAGGAAGTTGATATACTGGCACTTGTGACAGTTGTACTGTAGTTGATATCTAACCACGTAAAAAGTTATATTTTTCAGCAAATCTTGTAGGTGCATTGATATTTTTCATGTGATGCAGCCATTTCAAGTTGGCCATGCTGATTTTTTTGAAAATATAACACTCATGTGGGGTGCCGGTAGAGAAGGGAAGAGAACACGTTAGTTAAACAGAGTTAACAAAAACATAGATTTTAAAATTACAGAGAATTAAAATGTTACCATGTTTTGGCATACAAGTTCAAAGAGTTGTAGTTTGAAAAACGAGAAAATAGTCAGTTTTCACCTGACAGCAACAGAATTTATTAAAAACAGATGCCAGACCTCATACTCTACCATTTTCCTCGGAGAGTTGATATATCTGGAGTTGGAAGGTACAAGCTCAGAGAAAGCACTAGACCCATCATTTATCCATGTCTCAGTCACACATAAGCCATAGGTTCCCGATAACTGCTATAATGTATGTAATACAGTGAAACAAATACAGAGAAAACGAGAAAGAGCTAAACCTTAGAGGCTTGCAGAGTTTTACAGTATAATTTCTATATTGTATTGTATTATATTTGAAACATACAGTAGTTTAATTTGTTGAACAATGTAATTGGCTGCTGAGTCGCTAAAGTTTTCCTCTGCAAGGGTGGCCTATGGTCTGGAAAAGGGGAGGTACCCCATCTGCACTTATATTGACTGCACTCTTCTATTTACTACTGTTTTCCCTGTCAGCAAGCTGCATAGAAATACTTTGAAATAGCATCATTTTTGTTGGCTTCTTCTTTTTGTATATTCAGGTCAATTCCTCAGTGCCCATTTCAGGGATGCATTCAATCAGCAGCTCAGATGATATCAAACCCCCGTTTGGCTTGAGACCCATGTCTGCCCACAGCCCTGGAATAATGCTATCTCAGAAACGTCTATGTGCCATCTGCGGAGACCGTTCCTCTGGTGAGTGAATGAACTAAAAGTGCAGGAGTTGAGGTGAAAACATTAGCTGGAGACTTGTTTAAAACCTGTGGAAATTTAAGTGTGAACAAATACTTCGCTGTAATCATGTGATATGATTCTGTTGCTGATGGAAATACAAAATATGTGTCTCCAGTCTGTTGGAGTCAGTTTCATGTTGGATCTCCCTGACGGCAACTATGTTTTCTCTGTCATTTTAAAATTTACAGGCAAGCACTATGGTGTGTACAGCTGTGAAGGTTGCAAAGGTTTCTTCAAACGAACTGTGCGTAAAGACCTAAGCTACACCTGCAGGGATAACAAAGAGTGCCTGGTTGACAAACGCCAGCGCAACCGCTGTCAGTACTGCCGCTACCAGAAGTGCCTGGCCATGGGCATGAAGAGGGAAGGTATGTCAGGGATGGTATGGTGTAAGAGGTTAAAGTTGATATGCAGAGGTGAGAGAGTGTTACGGAAGTTTGCAGGAATTTTGTTGTGAACTGTTGTGAACTGTTGTGAACTGACTTAGGAAAAAAGCACTCGGAAGCGAGTTTAACTGAATAGAAGGCAGTCACATCAAAAATGTATGCAGAGCTTCATTTAGTGGTTGGTGATTGGCTCTCTCTCACCAAGTTCACCATCGCACCTAAATCAAGCAATGTTCACCGATAGTTACAGACTTCCTCTAGCTTAATCCTTTGATGCGAACTGCCACTCGTCACTGCCACTATTTTCTGTCATCTTTACTCTCATCCTTCTGTCATCTTTGCTGATCACAAAAATCTCAAGGTTTGAGTCTACTTACGGAATATTAAATGGGTTGTTAATTTGTATTATTATTTTTTTTTTAATTTACCGTATTTCACCAATTAATCGCCGAGCTGCAAATAGCCACCTGGTTCTTTTAAACGCCTGGGGTCTGCACCCATTTTGCGTATTAAACGGCCACCCGAATAACTGCCGGGGCGATTATTTGCATATTATTTGCCGCACAGTAACTGTGCGGTACTTCTGTTTTCTGTCAAAATAAGAGAGCTGGTAAATGTTAGAAAAAAGGGTGTACCGTAATCTTAAATTGACTGACTAACTCTTATTTTGACAGAAAACGGAAGTGTCAGAGGGAATGACTCGCAGCGCGAGCGGTTAGCACTATGTTTGTATGTACAGATATGTTTGCCTTATGCCTTACAGTACTTTTGCACTAAAAAATATGTTGGACAGTAACTGTTATCACAATAATTGCCTGGTGCAGGTCTGTGTAAAAATAAATAAAGGCCTGCAGTGAATAGCCGCCTGGTTCTTTTAAATGCCTGGGGTCCAAGTTGATTTTGCGTATTAAAAGCCCGGGCTATTAATTGGTGAAATACGGTAATCTTAATTATTACTATTTTTTTTTAAAATTCTGTGTTTTGGTTCTTGGATAGAAGTCATATCAGCATCTTAAAGCAGGTGTAGAGGTGATTGGCACAATTATCAGTTGAATGCTGTAGCAATAAAAGAATTAGGGGAGAAACTCTTGCATCTATATGGTGATGCAGCTTTGTGATATATCAAAATAATACAGTAAAAGAATGCAACAGTGAACAATTTTGTTTTATCCTCACAAGTTTGCAGCTCTGATTTATACATTAGTGTGACCCTTTTTTCCCTCCACACAATCTTTATATTTTATTTGGCCTCATATTTACCACCACCTGTTTTCTTATCTTGGTTGGTACAGCGGTCCAGGAGGAAAGGCAGAGGAACCGAGAGCGTGAAGGAGAGCTGGAGTGCAGCATTGCTGTGAATGAGGAGATGCCTGTGGAGAAGATCTTGGAGGCAGAGACTGCTGTGGAGCAGAGGACTGAGCTTCACTCTGATGGAGGCTCTGCAGCCAACTCTGTGAGTTGCTGGAAGATAGCATTAATAGATTTGCATGACTGACTGTATTAATGCTGTGTTTTTTGGCAGTGCAGTAGGTTTGGACCCCGATAACTTATCTTTTTTGGAAGAACACGGTTAACATAGTTAGCGGGAGTATTTACACTACTCACAAAAAGTTAGGGATATATAAAGTTAGGATGAACCTAAAATGCATCATAACCTTTACAGGTGAACTTAATGTGACCTTCTGTAAACTTTTGAATGCACATGTCCAACTGTTCAGTGTTTCAGTACTTTTTGCACAAGTTGCTGTTCTCTAACAAGGAGTTTAACGGCAAAATTCACATCAGGTGTTTGATGCTCCAGCTCATCGAGGTCGTATCATTAGGGCACGGCTGCTGGAGACTGGGGTACCTCAGATGGAGTGGCCTGCACTTTCTCAGACCTGAATTCCATAGAAAACCTATGGGATCAGCTGAGTCGCCGTGTAGAGGCTGGAGCTCTGTACCCCAGAACCTCAATGTCCTGAGGGCCGCCCTTCAAGAAGAGTGGGATGCCATGCCTCAGCAGACAATAAGTCGACTTGTGAACAGCATGAGACGTCGTTGTCGAGCTGTAATTGATGCTCAAGGGCACATGACAAGTTGTTGACACTGACATTTTTTGATGTGGTATATCCACCACTGTTGTTGGCTTTTTTTTCAAGAAATTGTTTGAGATGAGGAAATCACCAGTGTATGCTTCTACTTAAATGCCCTACTTTCATGATATAATATCACTGTAGCGTGAACTTTTTATATTTTCCATAAATTTCACCCAAAAGCCAAATATCCCTAACTTTTTGTGAGTAGTGTATTTTTGACATGTCACTGGGGACTCATGGTTTTGTATTGTTTGGTTTTAGCCCCATGATGCAGTCACCAACATCTGCCAGACTGCAGATAAACAGCTGTTTGCCTTGGTGGAGTGGGCAAAGAGAATTCCCCATTTCTCTGAGCTGCCCCTTGATGACCAGGTCATCCTTCTGCGTGCAGGTATGACTAACTACTTACAGCCTTGGTGATTTATGTGGTACGGGGCCTGGCAAATAAATACATAGAATGTCAGTAGAAATTGTTACCATTTATGGAAGAGCAAGATTATGTCTCATATATCTTAAAATGATTAATAGGCTACAGCTTTTTGGGTGTTGCTTTGCTGTAAGTCAGAATTATGAAAACCAGCAAGGCCAAGGCAACTCCCAAAGATTTTGAAACTGACTTACAGGATTCACTGAGTGACTACTGAATATTTTGATCTATAACAACAAATGTGGCTGGAAAAATACTTTGTGGATATAAAAGCCATTTGAAGTGCTTTATTTAATATTCCAATAACCAAATCTTACTTTAAACACCATGAATGCCATTTTTGCCATTTTAAACCTCCTGTCATCCACTTCACAATGTGGCCATCAATCACCACAGTGATTGGACGTATCGAAAGCGCTCACCCAATCATAATCCTAAATTTAACCAACTGGCCTTTTTTGTCCAGAACTCTGGTGGGATTCCTAATAACGCTGAGTGACCACTCATTGCAACCACAGTAACAAGAAAAAAACAACAACAATATAATATATTTTCAATATATTTTGGTTTGGTGGAGTGTGTTGCATGTGGTTCTATGTTGAATTCAGCAGTATAGCTTCTGAAATCCATTGCACTTAATTTAGTACTCACCTATGTCTGACTGAATATATATTATTTTGTCAGGGTGGAATGAGCTCCTGATTGCCTCCTTCTCCCACCGCTCCATTGCTTTGAAGGATGGAGTTCTTCTGGCCTCCGAGCTTCACAGGGACAATGCACACAGTGCAGGAGTCGCAGCCATTTTTGACAGGTACATCAGTAGAGCCAGGCAATCATCCATATTCCCAAATGTAATTTGTACCTCATGTTAACATCTTTGTGTCATACAATATGCATTATATCTGCATAATAACCAACATTATTTAATACAGGGAAAGTGTGCAGAGTGCAGAGGTGGGCGCCATCTTTGACAGGTACTTGGCTCATTTTACACAATTTTTTGACTCCGAGAAACAAGACTAGAGTATTAGCAACTTACGTGTTAATTATTAACTTGTGAAGAATGTTCTGGTAAATGGTAAATATTTTCTCCTTAAGCTTTTTGTATTTCACTCTCATATTTTTCTCTTACATTTAGGGTTCTCACTGAACTTGTCAGTAAAATGAGAGATATGCAAATGGACAAGACAGAGCTGGGCTGCCTTCGAGCCATTGTTCTCTTCAACCCAGGTACCTGATGGCCAAAATTGCTTTGCTGACGTAACAAGCAATAATAAAACAGTAATAAAACATTTTTTTTGTTTATTTTCCTGCAGATGCAAAAGGGCTATCCAACACCAGTGAGGTAGAGCTCCTTAGAGAGAAGGTCTATGCATCACTGGAAGCCTACTGCAAACAGAAATACCCAGAGCAGCAGGGAAGGTAAACATCCTCAAATGTGTCTTTGAATAGTGACATTTCAAATATTACGTGTCATTGATGAATTATGTAACTTAGTCATGTCGCACTAAGTGAAATGTTCTCTGCCCAACAGGTTTGCTAAGCTCCTCCTTAGACTGCCTGCACTGCGTTCCATTGGCTTGAAGTGCTTGGAGCATCTCTTTTTCTTCAAGCTGATTGGTGACACACCAATTGACACTTTCCTTATGGAAATGCTTGAAGCTCCGCATCAGTTGTCGTAGGCAGGAGAAGTGTACTGTGTTTGGGGTTAGATAGCTGAGGTCTGGGAATGTGCTGGAGTGGGACTGCACTTTTAGTTCTTTGAAATTTGTCGATTCGTCTCACTGCTGTCTGGGTTACACTATTTTAGTGCATCACAGATTCGCTCTTTAGACCAAACCCAAGACTTGCCATGATCTGTAAGTTGGTGCTATATATTGAAATAACTTCATGAGTGACTAAGATAAAACGTATTTTTAAAAATTGGAACATTTAGTTCCCTTACTGGAGCTAAAATTTGGATATACATTTTTATATAACTATGCATTTTAGACTCCCCAAATGATAAGCTTCAATTCTGTTTCCCCATGATCTGTAAAACCTATTTTTAAAATTAAGGCAGACTGGATCATGGGTATGCAATAAGGATGTGGTCTCCTTTTTATAATTTGTAATTCAAACCAGATCTTGGAAAAAGTTGAATGTTTGATTGTCAATTCTAGGTAAAGGAAAGTACTGTACCAAACTCTCACTAGGTACTGTGTCCAACCATAGCCCCTAGTGTATTTGAAATCCTGTAACGTGATACAAATTCAACATCTTAACAGCGAACCTGGGATAAAAAGACAAGTGGGTTGTTGCAACTGGAGGCCAGACTTGTTTGTGTTGATTGAGGATTAGCTTTATGTATCTGGTAATATACAATTAGTGTTGTTTACTTCTTTGCTGTTTTATAAATCTAATCACTTTGCAGTTAATGATTAGACTGCACTGCACACTTGATATGTACTATTTCTAAAACATACTATTATCAAATGTCTGACCAGGTAAAGGTCAAGTGTTTGTCCTTTGGTGCTATTTGAGATTTAATTTGACTGTCGGTGCAGCCGTACGCCAAAACACAAACTTAAGGAATGATGCATAAAATGAAAATCCCCCTATGGTTAAAATGTAGCAATACAAAGTGTAACCTGCATAAGCGCGCTCTGCCTGTCAGCTGTTCAGGGCTTTTACAAAGCAAATCATTGTGTGGTGGAAAGGGAATACTCCATTGTGTAATTTATCTAAACAATTCTAAGGTACTGTGCAAAAATAATTGTTCAGGGAAAATGTTGTATATTGATAAATTTGAATAATGAGATCAGGAGACAAATTATGTAATTCTGTATGTGCCCTTGTTTTTTAGTTTTTCAGCTAGCATAAAGCAGAACGTGTCTTGGGTTGCACTGGATTTGCTGAGCCTTTCATTCAGCTGAATCTTTTTCTTTTTTTTTTGAGCTTTTTTTTCTCGCTTTTTTGGTGCTTAGTTGTTTCCTCCCCCCACCCCCACCCCCCTCTTGTTTTTTTTTTAGGGTAGATGTCTTGTTAATCTTAATGTCTGCAGATTATTAAAAGCAAACCATAATCACATATAGAGCCGTAACACCTGTGCACATATAGGAATATTAAACAAGACCAAATGACTTCTGTATGATGACCATGTCTAAACATCAGATCAAGTGTATTGATATATATTGTCATCGACCTCCATGTGCTCTAGAACATAAGTGACTTGAAGCATGGGTTGTGTGGACTAAAAATAAAGAGGCTGAATTTTTCTTGTCTCCTGATTGTCCAAATTATCTGGAATGTGACACTTAACACATTGCTTCTTGTAGATAAAGTGTCAATTTTCTAGGCAAGAACCAGGCTACGAAAAGATGTTCACAACTGACAGTCCAGAGAATTTTTTATTATGAGCCTCTTTATTGTAGTTACGTTACATAGTTTTTGCTGTGGGCATAGGCGCAAGAGAAGCCTGGGATGTCGAGCACTCGTGTCCAAGTTCCACAGTGACGTTATGGCACAGGCAGCGATGTACATGGTGTGCTGATCAAATTAGAGGAAAAAATGTTGAGTGCAATGAAATCAAAGGCTTCTGAGGGATTCCACAGGACTAGTTGGTAAATTAAATCACTGCATGTTTCACCACATTTGTTAACTTACATTTTTCAAGTCTGTGCAGTAAAAACATACAATAAAAAAAAAAACAAACAAAAAAAAGAGAAAAACAATAAACCTCCCTTCATATCTAGCAGAAGTGAGACATCTGTAGACATCTTTAAACCATGCATGGCTTGGTTTGCTTAAATTATACTTAGAATAATACTGCTTTTTGTCTATAATACACTATTCTACACATTTAGCAAAAGGAAGATGAACATAAAGACATTGTCATGACATTTACATCACTTTACAGCATTCTCCTATAATATTACTTTACATATATCTATTTCTTTCTTTTTTCTTTTTTTTTTTTTGACAAAACTCAGCACAATTTGAGAAAAAAGGGCGAGCTCTTCCCCATAACCCAAGTTCTGCTTTTTTGTCTGATAGAAGTTGCATGCTACACATTGCCTCTAAGGTGCTGAACAGTTTTTTTCTTTTTCAGTAAATTCTCAAGAAAAATGTGAAACCAATACGTGCTGCTGGTGTGCTTTAATGTGGCTTTATCAAGATGACGCGCTAGGTTCTTGTTTCTTTGCAATGGCTATGCTTCCATCACAGTGACAATTTTGCGGGTGGGTAAAATTATCTTGAAACTTAAAACTTGAATTAGGCATGATCTAAATTTTGCAGAGGCCATTCCAAATGAATTCATAGCACAATGAGCTCAATATTGGACATACCATACATATAGAGAAGCTTTTAAAAAAGAAGGTCTTCCCTCTGTTTTAATAAATGTCAGAATTGGATTTGAGTATAGATATGCATGTGTGCATCTGTATTACTAATTGTCACATAACACCTGTTGCTCTTATTCAAAGGGTTTGTGCATGTGGGGGGAGGGTTATACTTCTACAAATACCGAAACAAAATCTCCAATGATGGCAGTTGAACCACTTGTCAATTTGGCCTTGCTTAATGTGTTACATCTTACCAAGGTCTTGTGGAAAAAGCTCAGGGGAAATGCATGCCCAAATTCTACAGTAAGGCAACAGGATACAGCTAATGTGCATAACCAATCTTTAAATCCACATAAATATTTTAAAGCTACCTTCATAACAAACTATTTGATCCAAGAGATACCATGGAAGTAATTTTGCCAGGACATGTTAAAAACACTGGTTAAAAATGACAACAAATCACAGTTTGTGAATGATGCACATTGTAATATTAACTTCTCATTTCTCACAGACTGCGCATTTGTCATAGTAACGTTTTCTTGAATGTCCCTGAAAATGTCTCAATAAATAAATGTCTTTGAAAGGCACTCTGAAATTTGCAGCTCATAGTTTCTTTAAAATAACTACATAGCATAATGAAGGTTGCTCCTGTCTTTTTCTGCTATTTCCAACTCTTCAGTTATATTAGAAGTACAATCATGGAGACAATGATCCGCATCAGTGACAATAGTTCACATAATGCAATGTGTCTATATTTGTTTAAGAAAAAAAATCAGTTTGCATGATGAGCATGAGTCTAAAACTAGTGGTATCATCAGTTCTGTTGATGCATCAGTCTCGCCCACAGTAACTGTATTAAACATTCTCTTTCTCAACGTCTGTGCCCTTTAAAAATGCTTGCACTTCTGCTGCTCTGTTTGGTAATTCCTTCTCATCTAGAAAAAAATGACTTTTTTTGCCTGTACACAATTGACAAAGTTTTTGTATGTACATCTGCGATGATGGAATCTGCGCACTTTCATTAGACATCACAAAGAAAACTGTGCTACTATTTTAACTGCTGGCTAAACCGTAAGGAGTATTTTTTTTATAGTCAGATGTCTGAGTGGTTCATCAGTGTCAAGGATTTCACATTCCCTCAATACCCAACTTCTACATCCAGTGCAATTATTCCTTATCTGAGCACCTTCTTGAGCATAAATGAATATAAACACAAAAACTACCACAGTAGTATAAAACAGAACCATAACCTCTGCACAAAACCAATCCATCAACAGATAAACTAAATGTCTATCAACTTCATTTGTCTATCACTAAAGCTGCAAGGCTGACACCAAACCCAACCAAAAACAGCTTGTGGTGAGTTTAGTGTCTGTGCCATGCTCCGTACCACAGATCGTTCAGCCCTTTGGATTCAGTCAAGGCCACAGTGATTCAAGCACAAGGCGTCCAACTCTACCTCGGCCTTAAAAAATTGTGTTTTTATGTGGGTGACCTGTGTAGTGTTTCTATGAAAGATCATGGTCAAAAGGCGAATATGATGAAGCCTTGCGAGTTCACATCAACCATATTTGTCCAGCAACAGCAAAGCTTAGTGGTTTGAATGCAGCGTTCTGTTCCTGAGAGTGGAAGCTCAGTCTACTGCCCTCTCTGCCTGTCAGCACATGAAAAAAAAAAAAAATCTTGTTGAGCCTTTTCTGAACTTCTATAACCACTCTTTCTCTCTCTTCAGGAAGCGCTCGTGTCAAGCCTGTGTAAACCAAAACGCATAAAGATGAGATCAACTCATCAAAGCTGGCGGGGTGGTGCCGAGCCACAGTGGAGTGGGTTGCCAGGTTGGGCGTGTGCATGTGAGGGGCAGTGGAAGGGCTTTCAGATGTCTTTATGTCCAGTGGTCCACCTCACACCTGCATCTCTGAACCACTGGACAAGCCAAGAGCGTTGGCCTCCTCCGTCGTCAAACCGTTCTTCAGTGTCCTTCTCACTGTGTAGCCAGGAAGAAAAGAAATTATGGGGAGTAAGAGTGAGAAAATGGAATATAATATTAGGAGCTTTAGATAAATGTATTATTATGTTTATGACCTTTTTGGTGTACGGTATTTTGGCCTGTATCATAATGAATTATGCCACTACTCCAAGCTCTGCCTTAAGTGCACATACAGTTCATATCAACTCACATGATTTACGGTTGGCTCGGGACCTTTTCCTCTCGCGAGGCTGTGTCCGCTGGCTGGGCCCCTGAGTGGCTGACCTTACAATCCTCTCCATGATCTCATCAGCTGTATCATCTGTGCAATTCACTGGGTCGTCGTTTGCAGTGCACCATGGGGGAATACGCCCTGACAAATAAGGTCAGCACTTAAGAAAACAATAGGCATACTACATTGTCAAAGCGATGTTAAAGGAAATGCAAATAGGAAAGATGAACTTAAAAATGTGAGGCAGGATTATTTTAATAGAACTGACTGATCACCACCGAGGGAGGAGTTCATTTTGCTCTCGCTGTTTGGCGTGTGACGACAGCCAGGCACGGCGCTCCTGGAGCGCTGTGGCCACAAGGGGGATTAGACCCCAGCTCTCTGGCTGATGGATGACCTCACTAACCACTTAGCCTTGATGAAGCCCCTATTTCCTTGGACTTCTGTTTTCACCGTCATTAGTCAAAGTGAAAAAACAAACCTTACAGCAACTCCGAAGCTGTCTTATTTACACAGTGCATCCTGTGTATTTGAAGTACACATCTGAAACACATTTATCCTTCTGTCAACCACGACTGAAGGTATAGGTTGATCCACCACAAATGAACTTCTCTTAAAATGACTTGTTTTTAATTTACTTTTTTTTTTTTGAATTCCAAGACATTCATTTCAAAGGCTAATGACTCCCATAGAAGTCTTTCTGCTAAGCTAACATGACACGCTACGCATAGAAACCAAACCACTGGATGTACAGAAGTGAAAATGCTATCAAAAATCTCTGAGTCTGAGAAGTCAGAAAAAGGTGATTTTGCCCCAAACGTTGGACTATTCCTTTAACAGGTTGCCCTTTCCTGTCCAAATTCAGATGGACAACTCAAGGGGACAGCGGGTGGGTTTTAATAGCTTCATTTTATTTTCCCACAATAATAAGCGACATTCTGCTAGGCTTTTTACTCTGTACAGAGGAGAAGCTTACTAACCACAGCTGGGACGGGGATGATGATTAGTCAAGTCATTCCTTTCTTAAGTTTATAATGATGATAAAGATGCTCATATAAAAAATTGCAGAGGCTTTGTGAAGTTGGCTCTATCATGTTAAAGGCGGTTCCTGAAAGAGACTGACCTCTCGTGCTGCTGGCTCTGGTCCGTGTGCGAAGACCAGGCACTGTGGACGTCCCGCTGTCACCACCCTGCAGGTTACTCCTCAGCACCGCCTTCATATTCTCATGCTCAGCTGCATCCTCGGCATACTGGATACCTTGAGGCTGACTCTCCTGTGTGTCTGACGAGGCTCCACCAAACTTACCACTCTGTGGGAGGATGATGCAGAGAGGAAACAATGGAGCCAAAGGTTAGGATACTTTATGAGTAAGAGACAGTGACATTCAGGTTCATGCTCTGGCACAAAAAAAAATAAAATAAAAAAATAAAAAATAAATCTCATTCAGGTTAGTTTTTAATTTTTAATTGTAGTAACACATTAAGCTCTATCTTACAATTAGTCATTTCATCACATGCCACACATTATTCTGAAATCATGGTTTATTCCACGTGAGTAGTGTGTCATCCTATAATAACGAACACAAATGATGGATTGGTATCAGTTAAGTGTTCTTGAGAGTATTTCTAGCATCGGTGCAGACAAGCCAGCTGACTAACTATCAGGTTCTCATGTGGGCCTCACTTAGGTTCAAGAACTCAACCCCGAGTCCCCCTGAGGTCCATTATCCAGATTAATTTCAACCAGGAAGTATAGCTCTGTAGACAGCCATTCCCTCTAGTGTGATTCATTCAACAGCCCCACAGACAACATGCAACCACGTCTCTTTCTCTCCCTGTCATCACCGTCTCGCTTCCTCATTCATGCAGGTTCACACACACAGAGCCTGTCAGTCTTGCTAATGACTCACCTTCTATTAATTTACTCATAAATATTTATTTTATTGTAGGGATTTAAGACAACGTGGTGGGAAAAAAAAAAAAGATTCAAACACTGTCAGTGTAACTGTGGTCGCGTTCACTGTTAGTCACATCAGAGAATAAGCATTCACATGCATGTGTTCACACACACACACTTACCCCTACCTCACTATCATCATCATCCTCACTCTAAAGGGATAAAGATGAAGAAATGCATGGGATGTGTTATCAAATGTGTGTTATATTGGCTGATATATTGCTGTTGTTGGGTGAACACCTTGTATCTCCAACATGTCAACTTTGTAGAAAACAGCCTTATTCTTAATTCAAGTTTATTCTAACTGAGTTCTAACTAATACAAGAAAAAAGGGATTGGTTTTGCAAAGCACAAAAACAAAACACAACTACGTAAATAATTGTGACATCTATACACCACTATGTAAAATTTCACGTCTTGGTCAGAGGAGCATGGTTATGGTTTGAGGCTTGTTATTTCTCCTTCAGGAATATCCAAATGCTTGGATTTTCACACAGTGATTGAATTAGGGTCCCTCTGAACAGAGAGAGGCCCCTGCCAAGGCTGGCTGTGGACTCCACTCCCAGCAGCAGGCTCCTGGGGGTTTAAGGGATTTTAATCATGCAGGGAGGTGTTTGGCCTGGCCTCAGCCTGCTGCTGCTACAGAATTGGATACACTGAAAACAACTCACTGATTGTTGTTACAGTAACTGACTATACATGTGAGTACCGAGGAACAATACTGATGTCATTACAAATGTATGTGGTGTCTGAAAATGGACACATTTGGTGGGATTTAACAATGAATGTTTAAGGAACTGAAACCCAGACTGTTCCATAAAAAATGATTGAGGTGATACAAGCAAAACAAAGAAGAGGAACTTGGTGAAGACCACTTACATCTGTTATCATTTTCCCCCTGGTTTTGTTCCTCTCTCGGTGGATGGCCCTCTTCTGTTTCTGCTGGAGCACACGCTCTCTTGTGGTGCGATACTCCAGGGCAAATTCACTGAGGATCTTACTGAAGCGATGGATGCTGACCTCACGCACCGCATAGATTGGATGACCCAGGAAAAGCAGGAATGCATGAAACCTGCAGGTGTGTAGAGAAGCATTACATCACTCTAGGAATCCATTAGTGGTTCCACAATAAAAGCCATGGCTGGTAATCGACTACGTACAACAGCATATTTGGAAATTAACAAAACATCACAGTGGAACACTTTGAATGGCGATAAATGACACTGGAAACAGTGCTAAACACTCTTGACATGATATTTAATGATATGTGATCTACAAGCGCATGTACCTGTTCATTATTCTTCGGTGTACAATCTTCAGAATAATAATTCTTTCTGCGCAGTCTTTTAGGAAGTCTGACATTTTTTGTTTCAATGCTGGTTTCATCTCATGCTTCGCGATAACCTTGAGGTGATCCCAGGATGCTTTGCACCTTCGCTCCATCTGCACCAGATTATCCTGAAGCTGGTCAAAGTCCACCTGAGGACAGCAGGATGGACAGAATTCACTTCATGCTGTTGTTTTTTTTAAAAAAAATAAATGTCCCACCTGCAGCTGCTTCAATGGATGTGCCATTTTCAGCTAGTAATTATAATTTGGATATTACCATGAAATTATACCCTTCTTAAACTTAAAGGTGCACTATGAAAAATTGCCATGGGTCGAAGTGAGGACCCTTTGGAGTCAACTAACCAAATATACAATAAGCATAGAAATTATGAGTGAATCAGTCCGACCATGTCAACCATATACACGGTAAACATTGAACTATGTGCCTATTACACGTTTTGTTAACTGAGGCTAAATTTAAGGCTCACTTAAATTGACACATGGTAATTCTGCACAGTGCATTTTTAATGAATACTAGCTATCGCCTTTATTCTGTGGTTATTTCAAAACAGCACACCGTAATTCATAATATATTTTAAAAAACTGTGGACTGGGCTAACCTTTGCCAAACGAGTGATAGCTCCTATCTCTGAGTAGAGGTCGGAGCTGTCTGGGAACTTCTCCACCACAATGGAGCAGGCGTGGTGCAGCAGGGACTGCTTATGAACCGTGTCCTTCACCTCTGGAACCTTCTCCAAGTAATTCAGCTCAAAGCCCTTAGCCTAAAGATGCAGGAATACACAGCAACACACTTGTAATGCGGGGCAGAAAAAACTCTAAAATGAAGGGGGAAAAAAATCAAGAGCCCTTACGTGAGGGCCAAATTGCAGTGAATTTCCTTTTTGGCAACGTCGGAAAATGGGGGCTCAATAGAGTGCTAGTAGATATGTAGATTCATTAGACTGTGATTATCAGAGACCACAATCAACTACAGACCCAACCAATTGTTATGTTCACCACAGCAGAGCTAAAAAAAAAAAAACCCGAGAACATATCATGAAAGACACAATCTAACAGGAGCTCCCTTGTTCCTCTGCCAATTTTAAATGGGTTACAGTAAAATAGAAAGGCAGCCATTATTACGGGAACTACTTGTTTTGATGCCGGTGACTTATGTTTCCCTCTTGCATGTTTGGCTCTCATATCCCTGAGGATGTTAAAGGTTCACACACACACACACACACACACACAAAGAGGCATGTGCACACATGCACAAATATACACACAGCCACAGAAATCTCCAGCACACAATGACAGGCATGCACACACCGATGGAAACACACATTCGCATGCAGCCAGAGACACAGAAACCCCTGGCACACACTGACACAGACACAGACACAGACACATACATACATACACATACATACACACGCAGTTGCCCTCCCACTCTCTTTTTTTTCTTTTTTTTCCCCCTCATTCTCAGACAGACAGAGCCAGGTTCAGCAGAGGCCTTGAAGAACTTTCTACTGTAGAAGGACACAGTCTGGTGCAGACAGTCAGGCAGCACACAGCACATTCTTTTACACACAGAGTCTACTGTTATGCTTGCCAAGTGAATATGGTGGTGTGTGTGTGTGGGAGGGTGGGGATTAGTGGGAGGAAGCAGAGGAAGTGAGTAAAGGAAAGTGACAGAGAATAAAAGTGTGAGATATAGCATCTTGAAGTTTACTCACATTAGTGCCGTTGAGGAAGTTGCCAATGGCCAGCAGCGTGGCCAGGATGTAGCGGAGTGTCTTGTTTTTCTCTAGTTGCTCCATCCCTTCTTTCAGGTCCTGAAGAGGCTCTGCCACTTCCTAATGGGGCATGAAGACCAAATATAATGGTACTTTAGTGATTAGACAAAGTCAAGAAGCAACATTGTCGTTGTTGGTTCTTGTTTAGAAATCTGTTCATGAATTATGTCTTTCCTTTCCCCTTGATAAAGATCAAAAGGGGATAGAATCCTGATTAATAGATGGTGTAGTGAGCTGCTGAGGGAAGGGAAGCATAAAATCACTACAGCATGTGATTCATGAAGTATTTCATTTTTTTGCCTAATGTGATTGAGGTATGAACAAAGTGCAGCTCAAGGTGTGATGTAGCTGCAAGTGATACAAAGCAAACAGGAAAAGGCCTGACCTTCTCCACGACCTCGTAGTCCATCTTGAATGCCCACAGCTGCAGGCGGGCAGACAGCTCCGTGATGGAGGAGAGGGTGAGAAGAAACTGCTCGGCGCTGCCCAGGGGGATATCGGGGTTCAGCAGCTGAGCCTCCTGGATCCTCTGCTTCTCCTCCTCTGTGGGGATCATTGTCAGGATTTTCTAAGAGAAGGTTGAGGAGAAGGGGAGAGTGGCGGAGAGAGAGAAATAGGCTTAGGCCATAGCATCAATACGTCAAAAGTTTTCAATGCATGTTTAAGATGTTACGTAATATCAGGGAGTAAAACTGAGAAAAACAAATAGGTTCCTGTATTTCTGGTTCTGCTTTATCTAAGATCTCTGCAGTTGAAAAAGGACTTTTTTCCAGGAAACATTTGTGACATCTGAACTTTCCATCCCTCTTTTGTTTTCTGCCTGAACATACTTCCAAAGACAAAAGGTGAGGAATACCTCTCTCTGCAGAGAATGAACCCAAGGAAAACATTTGTCAACTACAGGTTACATAATACCAAAGGGATGCAACATTAATCATTATCTGCTGATCTGAAGTCCTCCAAAAGTCTATATAATATTACGTTTTGAAAATATGCATGTGTAGCTAACCTTTAAAAAAAAAAAAAATGATTAATTGCATGAGATCAGCCAAAACCATCAATTCAAATGGAAAATCACATGACATAACAACATGGAGATGGACATGTATTTTGGTGCTTGGTAAACATCATACAGTCAAATTATATTTATTTTGGACCCAGTCAACATGCACTGTTTGACGGGTCAGCAATAGACCAGATTTAAAATACACCAGGCCAGTATGGATATTTGTTTCCTCGTCTCTTCTCTAAAACACGGCTTACCTCAATGCCCTCCTTGTTCAATGCATACTCGTCAAAGTTGAGGATGGCAGTCTTGATGGTGCGTGGAGGAGGTAAGACGGTCAAGCCTATGTTTATAGCGTTGCTTCGTTTGGAATCCAGGACTATGATTTCTTGTCGTTTGCCGTCAACTGCTGTTTTCTATGATAGGTAGAAAACACCAGAAGAGATTGAGTATTGAGCGTTGCATACTAGATTATGTATTAATGGCAATTGTTCCTACTTATTCAATGCTTGCAAGAATTTTGTAGAAAAAAATACACAGAATTTCGCCTAAATCACAAAAATGACTGAGAAGAGTATACAATTATCAATATTTGAGATGCTGTAGATATGCCCTGTTTAATCAAAGGTAATTCTGGTTTCACTCTGTGTACACAGGATGTGATGAATCAAAGTATGAGTGCAATGTAAAACAGCAGAGAATGAGCATTACATTAAACAAAAAAAAAGACCAACTATGGCTTAATAGTAGTAGTTTTCTCCACCAGGCCACTACAAAGAAGAAACTCAAGGGACATTATGTAGCATCTTATTAATCCAGGCAGGATATGTTAGTCATGAGCACCCCTGCATCAGACTGTTAGCTGATCAAACAAACACCAATTGTGTTTGATACTTCAAACAGCTCCTCATTCATCCCTGAGCTTTTCTTCCTACCTGTCACCTGCTGCTGTTGACTGGTTGTGCCACTTTTCTCCCTCCACCACCCCAGCTTCCTCCTTGTTAATTAATAAACTAGTGATGGTAGTCAGATATTCTATATCTTGATTATACCTGAGTTGATTGTGATCCCTGCTGAATCTTTAGCATGCTGCTTCCATTCATACAGGAAACAGAACCTGTGCTAATGCAACTGTAACCATTCAAACAAAACAGTTTGACCCTCTCTGAACTGCTTCAAGGTATGAAGGCTCAGTCCAAATACATACGGGTAAAATTTCCTAGAGTGGCTTTCAGTATCAAGTGAATGAAAGAACAGTGATAACAGTGGAGATATAAACATCAGATGAACAGTGAAGCCCACAGACTGACAAAATGGAGTTGGATAGCCCCAATTTTCAACTGGATTCAACTTGGATTTCAACTTTGTGAATGGCTTTCTATTCTGTCCTGGTGAGGCAGACAGTCTCTTACCATGTCCTTGACTATTTCCGAGTGCCATTTAAGGAAAGTGAATAACGCAGCTTCATAGATGGCAGACAGAACCTTTGACAGGATTTGATTCAGTGCCTTTTCCATCGTAGCTTCTACTCACTTCAGGTTGAGATTGATTCCGTCAAATACACCTAAACACCTAAACATGCATCTTCTAATGTGTGTATGTGTGAAACCACGACAGGAAATAAACTAGGGTAAGATAAAGCAGGACAAACACATGCAAAAACACCGGTCTCCAAAAGTGTTTTAATAATGTGACAGTATGACCACAAAGTTACCTTTGTAACAGGCAGCTCCTTAGATTTGGACTCAAACAGCTGCTCCAACTTGCACGTGTCCAGTTTGATTGGCTCCAGTTTGGACCACAGAGACTCCTTGCAGCATTTACGGCTCTTACACTGCCAGTCCAGGGGACGCACCTCGTTCCAGAAAAGGCGGATGGTCTTCTTCTTCTTCTGGAAGAGGGGGGCCTCCCCACGACTCAACTGAGGGGAGGGAGGGGGGATAGGGGCCATAAATGGTGGGGGTGGGGGCATCATAGTGCCAAGGATGGGAGGAGGTGGAGGGCACCCAAACAAGGGTGGTGGTGGGGGCAGGGCAGGGTTGCAGGGGGGAGGGGGAGGTGGTGGCATAAGGTCACTCGACCCCATCACACTGTCCATATCGAGAATGTCCAGGTCATCCTCGTCTCCTAAGTCGGTGAAGTCCATCTCTTTGATCCGTAGGTCCCTGGGAGTGGCCATCAGCTGATCCCAGATGTAGTCAGACTCCTTCTTAGGTGGTAATGGTGATGAGACAGCGGGTGCCACTTTGTCTGCCTGAGGCTGCTGCTCTTTTGAGGCCTCTACCTCAGGAGGAGACGTCAGGCCCTTGACCAAATCTCCAAACTTCTCTGCCACTGCTCGGACGTTGCCCTGATTG